>NW_024412428.1:19038042-19120298 GCF_014898765.1 Herpailurus yagouaroundi | reverse complement strand
TCCTTCCTTCCTTCCTTCCTTCCTTCCTTCCTTCCTTCCTTCCTTCCCTTTTTCCTTCAATGACTATGTTTATTATATGCCAGACACTGTTCTAAGTGCAGGAATGAAACAGTAAGCAAATAAAAAGCCCTTGCTGTATTGGTTTTCTAGGGCCACTGTAACAGAGTTCCACAGACTAGTTGGCTTAAACAACAAATTAATTTTTCTCACAGTTCAGGGGGCTAGAAGTTCAAGTTGAAGGTGTTGGCAGGTTTGGTTTCTTCTGAGACCTTTCTCTTTGGTTTGTAGATGGCCGTCTTCTCCTATGTCTGCCCATGGTCTTTCGTCAGTGCATGTTTGTGTCCTATTTCCTCTTCTTATAAGGACACCGGTCATTGGATTAAGGCCCACCCCAGTGACCTCATTTTAACTTCATTACCTCTTTAAGGACCCTATCTCTAAATATGGTCACATTCTGAGGTATTGGGGTTAGAACTTCAACATATGACATTCTGGGGGGTGCAAATCATCCCCTAACACCCACCTGCATGCAGTATACATTGTAAGATCTCACATGGTACCTTTCTACCAACATCATGTAGCTGTAGCTACTAAGAGGTAAAGTCAAAGCACTGTGCCCTCAAGGTACATGTGGGCATGGTAATATTTGATGTATGGTTATGTTCATGTGTTTGTTTCCAATTTTAAGATTTTTTTTGTTTTAGAATATATTATCCATTTACATTGTTCAAAGACCAAAGCCTTCATGGAAGGTATTCACAGAAAAGTCTTGCTTCTACCCCTTCCCCTACACCATTTCCCTCAGAAATAACCATTTTTATTAGCTTGGTGTTTTTCTTCTAATATCCCTTTGTGCAAATATAAGCAAATACATAGGTATATATTCTTATTTTCTCCTTTATACAATATGTAGCAGTATTCTGCACCTTGTTGATGGTGATTTTTTCACTTTATATGTCCTGGAGAACTCTCCATATCAACCTATAGAACCTTTGCTGTATTTTTTTAACAGCTGCATAGTACTCTGCTCGGTGACATGCCATAATTTATTTAAGTTGTCCCGTGTTGCTGGACAAGTGGATTATTTCCAATCTTTTGAAGTTACAAACAATACTCCAATGAACTGAATAACCTTTATAAGTATCATTTTGTACTTGAATAGGTGTACCTGTGGGATATACTTCCAGAAGTGGAATTGCTGAATCAAAAGGTAAATGCATCTATAATTTTGTTAGACACTGACAAATTCCCCTCTTTAGGGGTTGAAACATTTTGCATTCTGACCAGCACTGTACAAGGGGCCCTATTTCTATACAGTTGTGTTAACAGAGTGTATTGTTAAACTTTTGGATTTCTGGCAGTTTGATAGGTAGGAAACGCAATATTTATTTTCAATTGCATTTCTCTTTAAGTGTGGTTGGAAATTTTTTCATAGAGTCATTTTTATTTGTCTACAACCAAAGTATTCACATCCTTTGGTCTTTTATCTATTGGGTTATGTTTTTCTGCTTTATTTCAGAAGCTCTTTGTAAAATGGGCGCTGTGAGTACAGCAGGAACAAAACAAAGTCTCCGCCTTCACAAGGCCAACTTCCCATGAATGATCCCTTTCTATAACGGGTACTGCTAGAAAGAATTCTCTTCTTTCAATACAGAGACTGAGGCCATGGGCAGCAATGATTGATTACGTTGCCATTGTCTTCTTCTGTGAGCAATTTTCCGGGTTGACCTACTCTTCCAGGAAAATAATCTATATTCCTCATGGAATAAATCAATTTCCAAAAATAAGGGAATGTGCACTCTTGCAGTTATTAAAAATCATGTTCTCAGAAATATTTAAAGAAATGGGGAAGTGCTTATGATACATTACTGCATACAAAGGCAAGCCACGAAGCACCAGGCACAGCACAAAACCAGTCTCATAGAATATATCTAGCCATAAGCATAGGAAAAAGAGTGGAAAACTGTACCCCAAATGTTTATAGTGGTTACCTCTGAGTACTGGGTTATGGATGATTTTAATTTTCTTTTTTATCCTTGCTCTGTTTCCTAATATTTTTCACAATGAATATGCATTTTTCTGAAAATTGGCAATAATGGTCATACAAATTTTAAAAATAATATTGAACAGAATGTAAGCTAAACTTTGTGTCTTGAGTGAACAGGAGCCATTGATTTGGTGCAAAGCAGGCAGCACTAGGGAAAAGTTTATCCTTTTCAATCCTCTGAGCACATTGATGCTGATGCTCAAGTTATTTTCAGTACTCCATTCACATTCAGCAATAATAATTTCATTTGCCATTCCCCCCAGAGGCTGTAAGATTTATTGGGAACAGCCAACATTTTATGAATCATGAATTACATGAAACCTGGAGAATACTGTAAGAATGTATTCATGTAAGAATACATTCATGTAAGAATACTGCAACTCATCTAAATCAACTGCATCTCAATAAATTTTTAGTAAACGCATGGTCATGCTCCAGGCACTTAGGCCCCATACCTTAGTCTTGCCCTTACTTCCTCCATCTTAATCCCATGCAACTCTTTTGATCAGCTAATGAGTCTTTCTTTGAAATATTTCTTGTAGCTATCTATTCCTCTCTGACTTCCCAGCTACAATACCAGTCATGACTCAGACTATCTGTTGCCTCCATTACCACAGCAACCTTCTGTATCAGACAGGTATGTGTTCCAAACAAAACTGCGTAAGTTCAAATGTGGGCTCTACTTCTGCATGACCTTAGGCAAGTTTCTTGACTTCTCTATGCATTTCTTTCTTCTCTTATAAAATGGAGTAGCAATAATATCTAATTTGTTAGTTTGTTGTGAGAAAATACGTGTAAAAGCACTTAGAACAGCAACTGGGCACATAGTTAATGATCAATAAATGTTAGCCATATCAATTATATAATCAATTTATTTTCACCTACTTTCGGCCTTCTGGCCAGGTCAACAATCTTGAGTTACATCATGTCACTCCTTTGGTTATAAGCCCCCCCTATGAGTTTTCCACTGGACAGTGGCTGACCAGGTTGTTTCAGACAACATATCCTGCTGAGAACAAGTAGCAGTGCTGGACATCTCAGAAATACTGAGTCAGGGAGAAGTTTGGAGGCCAAGATCTGAATAAGGAATAAAGTCAGTAGAGATGAGTGACATTTGAAGCTGCTTCCAAAAGTGAAAGCAGTGAATGAAAAGCTAGAGGGTGTGAACGGAAGTTCCAGCAATATAAAGGGGCTTGGAGGGCTACAATTAGAGCTAAGGATGTATCAGAGAGGAGATGTTCTGGAAAACATCGTAAGCTTTTTTTTTTTTTTTTTTTTTTTTTTTTTTTTTTTTTGGAGTAAGAGTCAATTGGAGAAGCATATCTCATAGAGATTAAAGCCTAGTTTTAGAACCATATCAACTCCTGATTGGAATCAAGTAATCAGCTTCTCTAGCCTCTCTGCTTACTAGAAGCAAAAATAAGTACCTCTGGAAAAAGATAACATCAGTGAAAGTAACCAGCCATGTAAGAAAACAAGTTTTGGTAGAAAACCAAGAGAAGAAAAACAGACAATGGAAAGACATCCACAGAAGATCTGGATCTTCAATAAGACATACACTTTGAACTATTATTAACATGTTCATGGAATTAAAAATCAAGATGAATAAACGGGACACAAAAAAAACCCGTGAAAACTGTGTGAAATAATCACATGGATGTTTTGGACCTGAATAATATTTAGTAAATAAAAGTAAAGATTGAGGGGTGCCTGGGTGGCTCAGTTGGTTGTGTCTGATTCTTGATTTTGGCTCAGGTCATGATCTCACAGTTCATGAGATCAAGGCCCGCACTGGGTTCTGCATTGACAGCATGGAACCTGCTTGAGATTCTCTCTCTCCCTCTGTCTCTGCCCCTCTGCACTCATGCTCTCTCCCTCTCTCTAAAAATAAATAAATAAACATTTAAAAATTTTTAAAAAGACACAGAGCTTCCCTCTACTTAAAAAAAAAAAGATTGAACAGATAAGTTAAGCAGCACATTGGACACACTATGTTTATAGACATTAAAATTCATTTCTTACAATGTTTTGAAATCCTATTGCCATAAAATACTCAATACTGTGAAGAATGAAAAAATGAAAGGAAAGAATCATTTGTTTACACCACAGTAGAAGCATGTTAAGCAAACCATTCTATAATAAAATCTGTTAGATAGTATAAATATTAAGGTAAAATAAAAGTATTTTTAACAAATAAGCACTGAGAGAAGTCATCACAAAACCCATAATAAAGGAAACTTTAGGTTTAGGGTATGATTTGGGGAGATGTAAAAGAAAATGATCTCAAAGAGAAACATAGAGATGCAGGAAGAAATGAAGAGCAACAGAAAAGATAAAAAATATGTGTAATTATAAATAAACATTGGGGTGCCTGGGTGGCTCAGTCGGTTGAGTGTCCAACTTTGGCTCAGGTCATGATCTGTTTGTGAGTTCGAGCCTCATGTCGGGCTCTATGCTAACAGCTCGGAGGCTGGAGCCTGCTTCGGATTCTGTGTCTCCTTCTCTGCCCCTCCCCTGATCATGCTCTCTCTCTCTCTCTCTCTTTCAAAAATAAATAAACATGAAAAATATTTTTTTTAAATGTGACATGTCAAAATGTGTGAGATCCAAGTAAGTGTACTTATAGGGAAACTGACATTCTTAAGTACATATATTAGAAAAGAGTAATGATTAAAATCAATGACTGGGACACCTGGAATGGACAAGTAAGAGGACAGGTTGAGTTTGGAGTCCAGAGAATTCCCCATCTCCAAAGAATTATCACTACTTGACTTGTCTGGCAGTTCACTGAAAAGCTCCAGCCACAGGACTTGTCTTTATTTGACCTAACTCAATGCTAATTGTGTGTAAATGACCCTATCCTCAGGGCATTTGTCAAAAAAAAAAAAAAAAAAAAAAAAAAAAAAAGAAAACAGTGGCAAGTTTTTAATATCTCAGTTTCCTGTGACAGTGTCACCAGTTGGAGCTAATAAGAAGCTGAGCAAAAACTTAAAAGGAAAAACAGAGAACAACATGAAGATTCTGAAAAGTTCTAACATATTTCTGGAAATCTAGAAGGTCACGTGTATTTGACTGAGTACATACCCAAGAAAGACCTGAGGAGGGTCATAATCTTTCACCTCAGGCTGACTTTGATGTCCTGCACAAGCAAGGAAGTGAGGGCTAAGGCAGAATTGCAAATCACCTAAGTCATGCCCCAACACACACACCTACACAGAGTCCCTCAGCAAAGGGAGAGACACTTGCCAGTTCAAGGAAATCTCTTAGTTCAATCATTAGCTGACCACTAAGCTAAGCAAGCAGACTTTAGTGGCCATACAAGACAAAAAAAAGAGACTTTTCAGAATTAGTCCAGGAAAGTCACTAAACAAGCAAATAGCGATAACAACAACGACGACGACAACAAGAAACAATGAACCTGAGGAGGGGGGACATCACATTTCTAGGGTTGCTATATTGTATTATTTGTATGATATTATATTGTTTAGATGATATTATTTAAAATTATATTATTTTAAATGCCCAGTTTCAACAAAAACTTAGGACACACACAAAGAAACAGGAAAGAATGGTTTACACATGGAGGGAAAAAGCATCAATAGAAACTATTATTTTGAGTTATTCTTTTTGGTTAGAAACTATCTGAGAAACTGGAGATGATGGTCTTCCTAGACCAAGATTTTACATCAGCTATTATAAATATGGTCAAAGAGGGGCGCCTGGGTGGCTCAGTCAGTTAAGCATCCGACTTCGGCTCAGGTCATGATCTCGCGGTCCGTGAGTTCAAGCCCCCCGTCAGGCTCTATGCTGACAGCTCAGAGCCTGGAGCCTGCTTCAGATTCTGTGTCTCCCTCTCTCTGCCCCTCCCCCATTCATGCTCTGTCTCTCTCTGTCTCAAAAATAAATGAACATTAAAAAAATTTTTCTAAATAAAATAAATATGGTCAAAGAATTAAAGAAACCATGCCTGAAGAATTAAAGAAAAGCTTGAGAATTAGGTCTTACCAAATAGAGGATATCAATAAATAGAAATTATTTAAAAAATAAGAACCAAATAGAAATTCTACAGTTACAAATGAAAAATAGAGGGGATCGAGAGCAATTTGATCTGGCTGAAGAATCAGTACACTTGAAAACAGATCAATTGAGATTATCCAGTCTAAGCAATAGAAAGAAAAATGAAGAAAAATGAACAGAGCCCCAGACACCTTTAGGACACCATTGAGCTAATGTACATGCAAAAGGAGTCCAAGAAGAATAAAGAAAGTGGAAAAAAGAATATTTTAAGAGATAATGGCCAAAAACTTCTCAACTTTGAAGAAACACTATACCAAATCTGCATTTCCAGGAAGCTCAACAAATTTCTAGTATACACTCAAAGGGATCCATGCATAGGCACATCATAGTCAAGCCACCAAAAGCCAAAGACAGCATCTCGAGAGCAGCAAGAGAAATGATTCATCACATACAAAACCCCTGACTGCAACATGATTTTCCAGAAGCCTGCCCCTGGATACAATCCAGGTAGAATGTGAGGTAACAATCATTTGTGAGTCATCAACAGTGACAGCCTATTGGTGAAGTCAAAGATGGAAGACAGAAAAGTCTTTCTCTTTCCACTCCTTAAAGTCCCTTACCCATTGTGGGTCTCCCTACCCTGTGAGTCAGGACTAAGAGGGGCAGCGGGATCACTGCCAACAGTGTTAGGGGGTCTGTGATGTGACAATGACTGCCTGGCCTCTGAGGGCTACTGAGGACTGCCCAGTTGGGAAACAGCTAAGCAGTAAGTAACTGTTGGCTTTAGATTGGATAGTTATTTGTTCTAAGCATAGAGTTATATACAACATTTTCCTTAAAAGTAAGTTCCTGTCCTGAAGTATAATATTGAAAACTAGGCGTCTTTCTTTGATTCTTGTTTTTATATCCACAGAAGGCAGTGCCTACCTCATAGGTAGCTCTTGTAGGGAATAAGTTGGATACATTGAATCCACATATCATATTACACTTTATATCTAAATATGCACGTATGTATTTGATATTATGCTTGATTTATCCCTCAAGGATAATTTAAGTGGTCGTGAGAAAAACTTGAAGATGAATTTTTCTCTAACATTATAATCCGGGATACCGCCCTTCGTTCAGCTGTCATTTACTTAACATATATTATGTACCAGCTGTTGCACTGGATGCTGGACCCAGAGCTGTGAAACGGTGTTCCTAGTGGGACAGGAGAGGCATATACTGACTCTGAATTTGGTAGAGACAGGGGTGTCAGGAGAGCTAGAGGAGGTGACTGAGTTCCAAAGAGTTAACTAGGTGAAGTGAAGTGGGGTTAGGCAAGGCTATCCAGGGAGAGAGACCGACATGGCAGGAAACTGAGGAAAACTTGGCATGTTTGAGGGATTGCACGTGGCCAGAGCATAGGCATCAGGGAAGGTGGCTGAGAGATAAAGCAAAAATGGTTTCTAGGGACAGATCATGATCGTCCTGGCATGCTGGCCTAAGAAGATTGAAAATGACACAAAATAGTAACAATTGTAATTATTCTTACTTTCTGTTTATTTTTTTTTTTAATTTTTTTTTCAACGTTTATTTTTTATTTTTGGGACAGAGCGAGACAGAGCATGAACGGGGGAGGGGCAGAGAGAGAGGGAGACACAGAATCGGAAACAGGCTCCAGGCTCTGAGCCATCAGCCCAGAGCCCGACGCGGGGCTCGAACTCACGGACCGCGAGATCGTGACCTGGCTGAAGTCGGACGCTTAACCGACTGCGCCACCCAGGCGCCCCTTACTTTCTGTTTAATGAGCACTTGCTATGTGCCAGCTACTGGGCTAGGCACTCAAAATGCCCAATTTACTCCCTACAAGAGCTCTGTGAGGTAGGCACCGCCTTCCGTGGATAAAACACATTCCGTCGGGAAAAGGAGTCCACAAAGAGGTGGAGAAAGAGTGGTCCGGGAAGTGGGAAGAGAGCAGGATGACCCCGTGTTATAGAAGCCAAGGGGGAGGGAGCTTCAAAAAGGACTCATGTCAAATGCTGCTAACAGGTCGGTCAGTGAGGACAAAGGACTAAACACTGCGCACGTCTCTAGGGATCTTAACAAATAGAGTTTCAGTGGAGTAAGGAGGCAAAAGGCAGATTGCTGTAGGATGGGTTGTAGATGCAATACGGAAATGGTGGATAGTGATCGTCGGCTGCTCTTTGAGAAGAGTATTCAAGGAGGGGAGGGCCAGCACACGGTAAGCAGAGAGAGCTAGAGGAGTCTGTGGTCAGCTGGTTGAGCGGTCGTGTTAAGATGAGAGGGACTTGAGTGTGTTCGTGTGCTGAGAGGCCAGAGGAGCAGAGAGGGAGACAGGAAGGCCCAGGAGTGAGGGATTGCTGAGGAAATAAGGTCACCATGGGGCTGTGAGGAGATGGGCGAGGGCCTGGCTTTGCGCAGGAGCCCGTAGGCGGGCATTAACAATGGATGTGGATGCCAAGAGGCTAAGCTGGAGGCTGAAGAAGTTTCAGCCCGTGGCCCTGTTTCTCCACAAATAGGAGCCCAGATCTTCTGACAAGGGACAGTCCCTGAATACTTGACTTATAATACACTTATTTCTGTCAACAAGTGTCGTAAGCAGATCTCTCCTGCCGTGGCCCAAGTAGGCAGTGAGAGTGGGGGAAAATCAGGGAGAGTGAACATTTAGTGCTCACTGACCTGTGCTTTGCAGTTTTTCCTATTCTCAAGTGACTCCATGGACTGAGCCAGTCCCCCAGAATTGGCTTCTCCACTCAGCTTTGTGGTTCTCTCTCCCCATGAATGTCGACACTGGTTCTTTGTGGAGCACAGTGCAGAAGGGAAAGCCTGCCAAGAACCACAACTGGTGTTAGACCTGCAGAAAGTGTGAGGCCATGAAAAGAGCCAGAAAATAAGAGCCTGGGAGACACTAGGCAAGGGAAATTCAGAATCAGAGAACAGTTGGGATCTCTGGTGCAAAGGAAAAAAGAATTTATTAAACTGTTTCAGTGAGTTCTCTAGTTAGTGCAAACATTGCCCAAGGAATAAGAAATAAAGCTTTAGTGTAATTTGGAAGGTGGTTACTTTTGGCGTTGGAATATGTCCAGGAAACATTTCAGAAGAAAGTCAGAAGCCTGCACAGAAATGGTTTTGCTTGTTTGTTTGTTTGTTTGTTTGTTTTTGCAAACTGGAAACAGACAAGTCTCACATATAAAAATAGATTTTTGTAAGCCTTTTTTTGTTGTTTGGTGAAAAATATATTTTCTTCACTGATAACATTCAGTGTTCTTTGATTTGCTTTTTAGTGTGAGTGTTGGTGTATTTTTTTTTAGCAGGATTGTATGAGGAGAAAGGAGGTTTCCTTTAAAATTAGTGACCACATTGCTAAATGTTATCATTAAGTTATCAATAGGTCTGGGGCTTAATACAATGCTCTCCCTCTCTCTCTCCCTCTCTCTCTCTCTTACACACACACACACACACACACACACACACACACACACACACACCTTCCTAGTTAAAATATCAGCCCGATGGTGTTTCCAAGTAGTATTGCTTGACCACGTAATGCACTTCTAGCACTTACTAGAAGAATCTTGCCTCATCTACTTAATTGCTTGAATGGGTTTTTAACTTCAAGCCTGAGTTTTCTCAGTTATATAATGAGGTTAATCAAGGTGCCTGTCTCACAGCGTGGTTGAAAGGATTACACAGGTAATGCCAGTAAAGTGCCCAGCATAAAAGGGCTAAATAAATGTGCAGGTAGTTGTTGTTACTAACATTGTAATTAGAAAGTTGATTGTTGTTGACAGCTATCCTGGGCTCTAATTGACCCTGAGGCTTTGCTTATAGAGTTTCCAAATCCAGTTCAACAAACACTTGTTGAGGGCCTGCTTTGCGTTCTCATAGCAAAAAGGAAGGAAGAAGGATGCACTTTCCCCCACCTCAAGATACCAACAGTTACATAAATAAGACAACCATAATACAACCTAGAAAATCAAATTTCCAAAATTCAACGAAATTCAGTTCAAGTCAACCAACATTTCTATCAATTACCTCCTATGCCCACAGCTTCATCTTAGATGCTGGGTTACAGGGACGGCAGCAAGGCACGTCCACACCTAATATCAGCCGAGCATGACAAGCAAACAACGGGAGTGAGGGGGTGGTGATGAACTTTGTCTGGAAGGTCCAAGTAGCTTTCAGAGGGGGCGATGTGGAGAGGAATTCAAGCCACACTGAGAAGGAAAGGTAATCAGTAGAGGACACAGCGTGTTCCTTGGCTTGGAAGCTTGAAACTGCAGGTCTTGTCCAGAGAACTGGATGTGGCCCATTATTACTGAAACTTAGCTTTGGAGATGGTAGGAAGGTCAAGGGAGTGACAAGCAGGAGTTAGGTTACAGAGAACCTTACTAGGCATTTGGATTTGGGCTGTGGAGTCTTCGGAGTTTTGTGAGCAGGTGTGATTACGTGTTTTAGAAACATCCCTGGGGCAGGGCCCCTGGGTGGCTAAGTCAGTTAAGCATCCAAATCCTGATTTTGGCTCAGGTCATGATCTCACGATTTGTGGATTTGAGCCCCGTGTCCGGCTCTGTGCTGACAGTGCAGAGCCTGCTTGGGATTCTTTCTCTCTCCCTCTCTTTCTGCCCCTCCCCCTCTTGAGCATTCGCCTTCTCTCTCTCTCTCTCTCAAAATATAAATAAAGAAACTTAGAAACACCCTTGAGGCTACAGTAGGGGTGGATGGGAGGGTAAGGTCAATACCAGAGAGACTGGTGAGACTGTCACAGGGGTCCTGCTGCAAAGCAGCCGTGGTCAATGACATGAATCTGAGGGCATGGTTCCAAGAAATGTTAACAATCATAACTGGGAGGGTTGATGATTGATTCAAAGTCTGGTGAGGAAAAGGAAGGAGTCAGGGATGAGCTCCAGGTTTCTGGCTTGTGTGGCTGGGTGGACATGGTGATGCCACCCTCTATCCCTTCACCACACACACACACACACACACACACACACACACACACACACCCTCCACCTATGTGTCCTTCCTTCTCCCCTACTCCCTGATCCCAAGTCTGAAAATGGAAAAACAAGAAGAAAGCCCAGAGGGACTTCCCAAAGGGAAGTCATCTTGCTCCATTATGTGGTGCTTAGCAAGGCCCACGGAGTGAGGCCAGACCCTGGCAGCTCCTTCCAGAAAGCTCAAAATGGAAATTAATGCCCTCATCAGGTACATGCACCCTTTGTCTTCCCTTCCTCTGACCATTCTCCTGTGTCCAGCCCTTTTTCTCATCACTTGACCCACCTTTGTACTTACTGTAGTCTGGAGAGTGCTGATATCTGATACTTCAGATATATGGCAATGTTCTCTCTCTCTGTCTCTCCTCCCTTTATTTCTTTTCTTTTCTTTTTTCTTTTCTTTTCTTTTCTTTCTTCTTTCCTTCCTTCCTCACTTCCCTTTCTTCTTTCTTTCTTTCCTTTCTTTCTCCCTAGCTTATATTTTATTGTAAAATATAATACATTTATCGGAGTACTTGAAATATATACCTACAGCTTAGCATATTTTTATGATGAACACACCTACAACCACTACCCCAGTAAAGAAATAGAATACTGCTAGCTCCTCAGGAGCCCTCCTCATGTCCTCACCTAATCACCACCACCACCTCCCTGTCCCATCCTCCCCTCTCAAGCAACCACTATCTTGACTTATGGGTCTCAATTCTTTGCTATGCTTTTTTGTGTTATCACCTAAGTATATAAACAACAGAGTTTAGTTTTTCCTGTTTGGGAACTTTATTCTTTGAAATTCTTTGATCCTGCGTGTCTCTCTCTCTCTCTCTCTCTCTCTCTCTCTCTCTCTCTCTTGCTTTATATGTTTGTTTATTGAAGAGAGAGAGAGCAGGGGAGGGGCATAGAGAGAGAGAGAGGGAGAGAAAAAAATCTCAAGCATCCTCCCCTGTCAGTGCAGAGCCTGATGTGGGGCTCAATCCCATGACCCATGAAATCATGACCTGAGCCGAAACCAAGTCAGACACTTAACCGACTGAGCCACCCAGGTGCCCCAATCCTGCTTCTTTCTTTAAAAATTATGTTTATACTATTCATCCACATTGTTGCACATAGCTGTGCTGTCCATTGCATGAATATACTACCATTTTTAAATTCCATTCTATTGTGATGGCCATTGGATTGTTGCAGTTGAGCGTTTGTGAACAAGTCTCCTCAGACATTCTTGTACATGTCTCTTGGTCACAATTCATAAGATTCCTCAGGGTACTTATCTGGAAGTGGAGCTACTGAGTCATAAAGTATCTTCCCTATTGTTCAATATTACTTGATATTGTGAGAGCTCCTCTTATTTGTATCCTTGCTAACATTTGGCATTGTCTCTTACCTTACTGTTTTAAGTCTCTGTTCCCCAAATAGACTCTTCTACTAAAATAGTACCCCCTAGGCCAGTGGGTCTCACCCTCTGCTTTTCAGGTGGCCTTAACAGAACACTCACACCTGTGGCACCCTGCTGCGAGCATGGCCATGAGACGGTTATGAGCGATCCCCAAGTGAGAATGCCGAAACTTCAAATGAATTCTCATTGGTTTAACAAAAGTAAAGCATTGAGGGGCTGCAGTACTTTATTATTTAAAAGTAAAAGAACTTTTAAAGATCACCCCTTGGGGCGCCTGGGTGGCGCAGTCGGTTAAGCGTCCGACTTCAGCCAGGTCACGATCTCGCGGTCCGTGAGTTCGAGCCCCGCATCAGGCTCTGGGCTGATGGCTCGGAGCCTGGAGCCTGTTTCCGATGCTGTGTCTCCCTCTCTCTCTGCCCCTCCCCCGTTCATGCTCTGTTTCTCTCTGTCCCAAAAATAAATAAAAAACGTTGAAAAAAAAATTTAAAAGATCACCCCTTGAAGTGATCGTGTCACACTTGTGTGTTCTGATATCCTAGTTGAGCATCCCTGTCCTTGTTGGCTGAGATTCTATGACTTCAGCGGCTTTGACTTTGAATGTATTGACTCCCTCTTCAGCCCAAAGCTATAACCAGCCAGCATGTTTCTCTACCAAATCTCATCTCTCACAAACACATGCGATGGGTCAAAGAGAGAAATGGTTAAATTTTCCTAAATCAAATAATACAGACCCAAGGGCTCATTCTCTGGCATGTAATACTCATGAACTTGTTTTCTGTACGGCCCCTGCAGGGTTTGACCAGCTGACCTGGACTTGGCCAATAGTCCTGTCCTCCATCATGGCCACCCCACCATTCTGGCTAACTAAGAAGATGTTTCCCTTCAAAGTGAGCAAATGGATGGGGCTTGCTTGCTTTCGGTCAATGGTGGGATCCTCACCCAACATACGCCAGAAGAAACTAATCTGCAAGTTGCAGGAAGATAAGGCTTTTCGGGAAGAGATGAAAATTTTTCTTGAGAAAATAGAAGACTTCAGAGAAAAGATGTGGAATTTCCGAGGCAAGATCCATGATTTCCGGGGTCAGATCTTGGGCTTTTGGGAAGAGGAGAGACCTTTCTGGGAGGTAGAGAAGACCTTCTGGAAAGAGGAAAAAGCCTTCTGGGAAATGGAAAAATCTTTCCGGGAAGAAGAAACAACCTTTTGGAAAAAGTACCGTACCTTTTGGAAGGAGGATAAGGCCTTTTGGAAAGAGGACAATGCCTTATGGGAAAGAGACCGGAACCTTTTTCAGGAGGACAAGGCCCTGTGGGAGGAAGAGAAAGCCCTGTGGATGGAGGAAAGAGCTCTTCTTGAGGAGGAAAAGTCCCTGTGGGAGGATAAAAAGTCCCTCTGGGAGGAAGAGAATGCCCTCTGGGAAGAGGAGAAAGCATTCTGGATAGAAGGTGGTGGCCATATTGCTGAGGAGCAGATACCTGAAGACAGGCACCACAATATCAATGGAGGGCCCCAATCACTGGCCCTCTTCCGAGGCAGAGCGTGAGAACAGGACATGAAGGGACATGGGGTCCAGACTCTGTTGGATAGGGATTCAAGTCCAGGGTGACCCAACGTGCTGGAGAAAATAGGCACTTGTTTGTCTCCTTGCTTCAAAAGACCTAATAAAGTCCTGAGAAGAGGTTTGGGGAAACAACTTCTTCAATAAGGCCTGCTTCATTTTTTTCCCCACTTTTGTGATTATCCAAGGCCATATTTCCACCTTCCAGGCTGTACTGCTATCTGTATAGAACTTGGTTCTGGGCACTTCACCATGAGCCCATCATGTGTGAGTGTTTGTGAATAGAGACCCTACAGCTCTCTTTAAAAGTCAGAATGGGAGAGAAGAGAGGCTGAGACAACTCCAGCTAGAGACACATAGGGACAGAGAGCAGCTGAGTCACCTCTGCCTCTGGTGTGCTGGGGGAAAATCATTCTTTTCCACTCTGAGCAGGCTTAGAGGCCTGGAGCAGGCTGACAGCTTTTCAGAGAAGGCCACAGTGCCTTCATTGTGCTTCATTGTCCCTGCAGGCCTTTTAGAACACATAAGCTGAATTCCCTAATGGTCCCGTCACTTGTGGTTCCTGATGCCCAGCAAACTTCTCAATTCCAGTTCTCTGTAGCCTGAGAAAGGGGCAGGGCGTCAGGCGAAGGCTCTAGAGCAAGGCCCTTCCCTGCCGGTGAAGTCAAAGTGTTCCACATAGGACGGTCTCCCTGCCACATGTATTCCCATTCACACAGACCTCAAGACAGGATCAATTCCTTCCTTTGAATCTCTCTCCTTCATTCAAAATTAAAATGCCCCAAGGAGGTAATACACTCAATGAATGTACACTCATGTGGTCAGCAACTTACACACCCAGCTTTTCCTCTGGGATTAGATGGTCTCTATGGGCATTGGTATGGAAACGAACAGAAGGTGGAAGTTGAGACATGTAAAGGCAAACACCTGCCTTCCCCCTTTCTGAGGCCTGGCCCTCATCTGTATTAATGCATCTACTTACCTAGCCTTTGCACATCCCTTTCTGCTTGACAAGCATTTTCACACTCACCATCTCATGTAGCCAGCACTACAACTCTGTGGGTTGACAAGGAAGGTACATAAACCCATTGTACAGACGTGGAAACAGAGACCTAGAGAAGCAAAGTGACTACATATGGCCAGGCAGGTAGCAAATGGAAGGACCAGGATTAGAACACACACCATCTGCCTCTTGGTCCTGTTCCTTTTCTAATGACAGCCCTTGATCATGGAACGCAGCTTTAGAGTAGATCAGCCAATAATGACATTGGGCTTGGGTGAGCCTTACAGCACTTTGGAATTTCACCAGGGTTTGGGGCAGCAGTGAAGAGATAGGGAGAGGAGAGGATGGGGGCCCCTAGGTGAACAGCCAGGCCTCGGTGGCTCTGTATCACTCTGGGAAAGTTTGGGGTGTCTGGCAAGGCATCTGATTCTCAGGAGTCAGGGCCAGCCTTCTGACTCAAGAAGACCTGTCCAGTGGATGGTGTGCAGAATGGTGGGAACCCCAGTGCAGCAAGAGCTGCCGATTCAGGGATCCCCAGTATTCTGCTGCAAACAAAAGTAAAGAGAATTGTTAATCTTAAGGCCAAAGAGACATAAATCTGGTGGAGGCAGGAGCTGGGGTATGGTAAATAGACCCCCTCTCTTTTAACAGCATTCCATAGAAACAATTTAAGAGACAGGTGCCAACTGAAGAGGACTTGAGGGGCAGCCCAGAGAGGACAGGTGTGTCCCTCTGTGAGTCTATCCTTCCTCCAGCAAACAGCTGTGAACTTGCACTGTCGCAGGCTCTGTTTCTTAGGTCTAGGTGGGGAAACAGGTAAAGAGGCCAGTGCATCCCAAGGTGATGAGAGCCGTGAGAGATCTCAGGAGTGCTCCTTTGATGCCTTGTAGCTGACTCTGGCATTGGGGAGTGAGTGGATGGAATCTTAGAAAGGTTTTCTGGCAGAGGTGATGACGGGATGAATCCTAACAGTCCAGTGGGAATTAGCTAGGGGAGGGAGCCTGAGAGGTTGGAAGGCATTCCAAGCAGAAGCATAGGCACAAGAGAACGTGTCACCATTTGAGGAACTGCAAAGATGGGAGATATGCAGAACTGTGGATTGGACAAGAAGGCAGAAAACTGATGGCATAAGGTCTTGTGGGCAATAGGGAGCCACTGAAGAATTTTAAGGAAGGAATGACTGAGATTTAAATTTTAGAAATGACATCTGACTACTCAAAGTGTGGTCTGTGCACCAGGAACACTGGCCTCACCTGGGACTTTGTTGGAAATGCAGAATCTCAGGCCCCAACCTATTGCATCAGGCTTTGCATTTTAACAAGGTCCCTGGGTGATTTGCATGGCCTTTAACATTGGAGGCACACATCTGTAGAAGTGACACTGGTGTCAGTGAGGTGTGGGTGAAGAGTTGCTGGCAGCTTGTGAAGGAGCTTGGGGAGGTCGATCAGAGTCACCTAGCTGGGGATGGACTGGATTTCATCAGTGTGGGAGAGGCCAGTGTCAAGGATGATGTGAAAAAGGGGATGGCTGTGCCCATCACTGGGAGGAGGGCAAGGGAGAGCAGGATGGGGTGTATTCAGGTTGAGGGGAGATGAAGAGTGTAGTCTGAGACGTGGCAGAACCCCTTTATCTGCCATGTGGGGCAAGTTCTCCAAGCCTGGTCAGCACTTGGGTGAACTCAACCCTTCTCGCTTGTCACCCAGCAAAAAGTTGTGCAGCCAACAGCCCTTTGTTACATAAAGGGTTGATTCGTCAGTTATTTCGTCATCTGTTTATTCATTCACCCACCACTGTGCCTTGCCAGCTCTGGGCTATGTCTGGGAGTGTACATGAAGCTCGCAGCCCGGAGGGGAGGACAATCATCAAATAATCACAATGTAATTATTTGTAAAATTGGACCAATACCAGGAAGGAGGAGGATAGGCAGGACTGCCTCTCTGAGAGCACCCCAACAGTGCACCCCACTTGAGTGTGTTAAACACAGAGGAAGATCTGTAGAGATATGAAATAAAAGCCAAGATTTAGACAAAAGAAAACAGAAGGTTAAGTAAGCTGTGTAGGCTAATAACTGGGAATCACTGGACCCTCACATAGACTCACAGAAAGGATGCAGATAATGTCCGTGAAAGTGGCTTCTAACCCCTGAGTTATTTTCACTAGTGTTATCCCACATGCAGATAGACTTCTTCACAGTGAAAGCTGGTTTCCTCTTTAAGATGGCACCACGATGGCATCACTGGGCTCTTGAGGGTTCTCCTGGGTGTTCCATGACCTAAGGCACGGGCAGACATCTCGAAGCAGCTCGCCTCTCCTTTGATCCTCTGGCAAAAAACATATCATCTAGGCCATCTCGGGGTCCCGCTCGTCCAGCTGGGAGAGCCGAAATCATCTTTATTCCAGAATCATGTTGCAGACACTGGAAGATCCAGGAGTGCTGGAGACAGGTTCTATTGCCGTAACTAGTACCTTGCCACTGAACTCACTCTGAGGAATTGTCGTCTTCCCTCCAAGCCTGAACCCACCCAGAAGCTCTTCCCTAAACCTGTCAGAAGGGGAACGATAGCGTTTTTGAAGTGCGGTGGGTTTCTCAGGGAAAGGTGATCTGTTCATGGGGGCTGTCATTAC
This sequence comes from Herpailurus yagouaroundi, assembly GCF_014898765.1. NCBI lineage: Eukaryota > Metazoa > Chordata > Mammalia > Carnivora > Felidae > Herpailurus > Herpailurus yagouaroundi. The sequence goes on along the minus strand of NW_024412428.1, from coordinate 19,102,660 downwards.
ACCTGTAGGCCGTGGGCCACACACATCAGACTCACCTAGGAGTGCTTGCCAAAATGACAATTCCTGGGCTCCACCCCGGAGTGGATCACAATTTCTGGGGGCCAGGCCTTAAAACTTGTATTTTAAAACATGTTTTCTAGATGGTTCTCATGCAAGCTAAATTCTAGAAGAACACTTGTGTGTAGTTAAAAAAAAAAAAAAAAGTGCTGGGATAGAAATCAAAGGCCCCGATTCTATTTCCAGTTCTGCTGCTCACGGCTAAGAGCTTGAGGCCCAGGTTGAGCCTCTGTTTCTTCAGCTACAGAATTAGTGGACTTTCTTTTTTTTTCTTTTTTTAACGTCTTATTTATTGTTGAGACAGAGAGAGACAGAGCATGAGCAGGGGAGGGGCAGAGAGAGAGGGAGACACAGAATCCGAAGCAGGCTCCAGGCTCTAAGCTGTCAGCACAGAGCCCGACGTGGGGCTCAAATTCACGAACCCGGAGATCATGACCTGAGCCGAAGTCCGACGCTTAACTGACTGAGCCACCCAGGCGCCCAGAAGTAGTGGACTTTCTAACTGCAGAAGTCCCTGTTGGCAAGTGTTAGAAACTTGGTTTGAGGCCCAGGCTCCTCCTGAGAAGTTAGGATGGGAAAGAACAGTTCAGGGTCCTGTGCCTTTCCTCTGCAGCCCAGGCATAGATCACCTGCATAGGGGCACGTGGCCCAGACCAGCGCATCGAGCTTCTGTTTGCTGGACACGTATGAAGAGGAGAGACCACACATCAAAGAGGTGGCACCTGGGGTGACCCAAGGAAGTCCTTGCTAACTTCTCTGTCCTCTCTGCATAAGCCTGGATACTGTCCCCATAGTCTAGACCCACCTCCGGGGAGGTGGGCAGAGCTACACAAAATCCAAAGTGATACAAACTTTGAGTAAGTAAAAAAAAAAATGTCCAGCTGGTAAAAATTTACTGTGGAGCACAGGCCAATGGCACATTGAGAAAAAATGCTCCAGTTAACCTGGAATTTGCTAGACTCTTCTCAGCATATCTATGTGTTTCTTAAAAGCTAGTGGGTGCCCTAAAGGCTGAATAGCATTTTCTGTTCTTCAAAAACCATACGGTGTGACAGGTCTAATTCTCATCTTCGGCACTTGTGATGTAGTTTCTCATTTAACTCAGACCCAGAAGAACGAAGGGACATGCATACCTCATTAGTGTTAATAGTCACAAAAGTAGCGGGACCTGACCTAGCTTAGGGCTCAGACGGGCAGTCCCTACCCCTACCCCTACCCCTGTGCCCATGTTGGTGCCAGCTTCTTCACTTAGCAGAGGGCAGCTGTATGAATTTCCTGGAGCTGCTCTAACAACCGAAAACATGGAGTCATAAGCAACTGAAATTTATCATCTCGCAGTTCTGGAGATCAGAAGTCTGAAATCAAAGTGCTGGCAGGGGAGGTTCCTGAAGGCTCAGAGGCTCTGAGAACCCATCCCATGACCCTACAGGCTTCTGGTGGCTGCTGGCAGTCTTTAGCATTCCCTGGCACATAAATGCATCACTCCTATCTCTGCCCCCATCTTCATATGGCCTTCTTTTTATTTTTTACCTTTAAATGTTTATTTAATTTTGAGAGAGAGACAGTGTGAGTGAGGGAGGGACAGACAGAGAGAGGTAGACACAGAATCTGAAGCAGGCTCCACGCTCTGAGCTGTCAGCACAGAGCCCAACGCAGGGCTTGAACTCTCGAACTGCAAGATCATGACCTGAGCCGAAGTCGGATGCTTAACCGAATGAGTCACCCAGGTGCCCCCACATTGCCTTCTTTGTGCGTCTCTATTTCTCAAATCCACCCTTCTCTTACGGGGACACCAGTCACTGGATTGAAAGCTCTCCCTAAACCCAGGATGACCTCCATCTCAAGATCCTTAATTACAAAGATATTATCTCTAAGTAAATTTGCATTTACAAGTACCTGGGGTTAGGACTTTTAGGGGGACACAATTCAACCCACTACAGTGGCTTTAAAAAGTCTCTGAACCCTCTGAGTCTCAGTTTCTGCATATGTAAGATGGGAATGATAATGGTAACACCCACAGAATAAGACGGGTTTTGTCAACAGTTTCTGACAAATTTCCTATTGATCTGTGCATATGTGGTGAGGTTCAAAAGAGAAAATACATGTAAAAATCCCTAGCACATTATACATCATTCAATAAATTCTAGATTTCTCCACTTCCTTGTGCTTTCTAGCTGCTTTGGATGGTTTATTTCTTGGTCCAGTCTGTCAGACTTAGTGAATTCCTAGCCTTATGTGTATCTCTCTTAAAACGTTTCAACAGGTGTGGCCACATGGATATACTTTAATAGACATTATCAAACAGATAGTATTTGACCTTTGGACCACACCGGAAAAAAAAATAATCACAATGACCTCTCAGGACACATCCTGGTGTGGGTGAATGTTCTTCCATCAAAGGAATGTTCCAGTAGCATCTGCAATGATGCTAGCTAGCCCTGTGACTGACTTGTGACAAATGACTTGAGATACTTGAATGGGGTCTAAGAGGGGCCTGCCTTGAACTCTTCTCTCACAAAGGGAGAGACCAAGTGTAGATTTTTTTTTTTTTTAAGTAGGAGTTTTTGGTTTTGTTTAGATTGGTGTGAATAAATAACACTAGAACTTTTTCATTATCCCAACTGGCATATGTTATTAGAATCATGGTGAAATCTACAACTAAGCAGTGCAGAATGTGAAGAACACAAAATACAGTTAAGATCCCTTCTCTTGCTGCCCCTGAGCATGGTGGAGGAATGGGGTTTTGTGGGCACCTGCTAAAGGCCTCATAGGATCAAAGCTTGAAGAAAGGGGTTTGGGGGCACCTGGGTGGCTCAGTCAGTTAAGGATCAGACTCTTGTTTTCGGCACAGGTCATGATCTCACAGTTCAGGGGAGCAAGCCCCAGCAGGAGCTCTGCACTGGATTCTCTTTCTCCTCTCTCTGCCCCTTCCCCACTTGCATTCTCTCTCTCTCTCTCTCTCTCTCTCTCTCTCTCTCTCTCTCTCAAAATAAATAAATAAACTTGAAAAAAAGGAAAAGAAAGAGGTTTTGAGCTCTGCCCCAACCCCCCACCGCCAATCCAGAATAATAGACATCTAAAGGCTCACTGTCAGTCACTGCGTGGCACCCCACCACTAAGCCTCTGGAGACCACTTCATATCTCACTTTTATCTAGGAGCAGAGGGCCCACAAGGAGGGAAGGACTGGCTGTTTCTTTAATAGCTGGTGATATCTGGGAAGTTCCATCTTCTCATTATTGAACAGTGATCATTAATGGGACATGCTTAAGATACAGCCTGACAATAGCGGGGTCTCTAATGAAGACCTCCAAACATTAGGTCTTAAATCATCTCCGGGAAACAAATTCCTCACCCACCCTCTCTTCACCTGGCCGTCCCTAGAGTCACGTAAGAGTTTAGATAGAGAAGACACCCCACTGAATCGGGTGGTTGGAAACCCTCATTGTGTAGATGAAGGGGCTGTGCCCAAGGCTGCAGGGGTGGAGCTGCGTCATGATTCAAGAAGAATGTCATTTCCTATGGTCCTATGTACCAGAATCAGACTTCCCACCATTACACATTCCTGGTAACCCTACCTCAGACAGGCACGATTCATGAGGTGTAATCATAAAGCATTTTTGGTTTTGCTTTCCGTTGTCCCTTTATATTTGTCAACGGGGCTAGCTCTACCCTTGTCCCTGAAGAAAAACTCAAGTAGACGCTATGGCTCCTCCTGGTCACTTTAAGTTCAAAAACACCATCCCAGTTAGTAATTAAGATGTTCCGTTCCCATATAAAGTAATCAAAGCTTTGAACTCCCCAAGGTGTCTCTCCCGCAGTTGAAGAAGAGAGGAAGCAGCCATCTTCTTCCTTTGCTTTCCGAGATACTGTACTCTTCCTTCTCCACCTTGCCTTGGGTTCGAGTCCTTCCAGGGTTGAAGAAGGGTCAGAAGAAAGGGAAGAGGGACAGTAAAGTTCTTCCTTCACTGGTCCTATGATGGAGGTTTAGCTTCAACCTTCTCTGGATTTTGAAGTTGTCTAAAGTGGCTTATTTATCTTATGGTGGCTTTTTTACTTCCTTGGTCACTCCCCCCATCATACCCACACACCCCCACATCCCCCACATACCTACCCACCCCCCCACACACACCAAAAGAAAGAACACTCTTAACCTCCCATCCACAGGCATGGGATGTAACTATTCAGCTTTTTTCTCATTATACTAACTATGGCCCTTACCAATCAGTGGGATCCCCCAACCTCTCCAGAAAGTCCTCTTGCATAGAATCTAAGATACTGGCTCCTTTCTTTTACAAAACCCACATCTGGTCCATGGGTATGCATTCATTTGTCTCTGGCTTTGACAAACTCTGGACGGCAGTGACTTCCCACACCTTAGCTCTCTACTCTGATGCCACTGGCAGCTTTAGCCAGCCTCTTGCCCTTTGGATTTCTCGGGCATAACTTGGTCACCAGACCACCATGTCACCCAACCTCTAAGTGCCATATTTTAAGCCTGTAAGTGAGGTGCCATACTTCAAGCCCTCCTCTCTCTTGACTTGGGGGGAGATAGCCCCTCCTACCTCTTTCCCTTTGGGGGAAGGGGAAGAGATTCACAGTATAGGCTTTTTATAAAGAAATCTTCCAAAGTTCTCCTGAAACATCCTAGTCCTGACCCTTTAGCACCTTCAACGTGGGTGAGAGTTTAAGAGTTACATAAATAGCTTTTGGAAACTTTTTTGGTCACCTCTGTATATGTTTTTGCACCTCTTCTTGAATTTGGTATCTATTACTTCCCGGTACTTGAGCCAAAATTTCCTTTGAATAGTTTGTTACATCTCAATAGAGACAAGTTAATTACTTAACTATTCAAGCTCTAGTACTTTATGGATTAGTTATTGTATCTATAATTTCAAGCTCCAGCAAAGGTGTCTTTCTATGCAGTGTTTCTTAATGAGAGTGACTTCACATTTGGAATAGGACAATTCTTCATTGTTCAGTATTTTCTAAAACGTTTATGACATTTAGCATCTCTGGCCCCACAAAGGCCTGTAATGCTACCCAATCTTACCTGATGACAACCAAAAATTAGCCCACCATTTGCAAATGTTCCAAGGGAGGCAATTCTGCTCCATTGAGAACCACTAGTTTCTCAATTAGGATATCTTTAGCTAAGAGGTTGTGAGTTTTCATGATCAATCAATACAAATTACTTCTTTACATAGGAGTATGCCCTGTATTTCATAGTGGGGTTTCAGCAATGAGATTTGGTGAGGGAGTTTGGTAAGTTCAATGTGAGAACACTCAACATACTTGCTTTAGTTACCTTCTTTTACCTGATGTTCCTTTGCTGGTAACCCTTTTACTAGGATGATGGTGTTCCTCTGGTGAGATAATATTTTGGGATGTATAATACTTTATTTTTTGCATGTGACTTTCTTCCTATTTAACCAGTGTTATCCATTTCCTTAGGAAAGATTAAAATGTACACCGAAAGAATCTTTATTCAGTTTTTGGCTTTTGAAATAGGTTCTTAAGATTCATTTCAGGAGGAGCCAAGATGGCAGAACAACATGGAAGTTTTTTGTGTGTCTCGTGTCCATGAAATACAGCCAGACCAACACTAAACCATCCTGCACACCTAGATAACTGATCTGAGGATTAACACAACAATCTGCACAACCTGAACCACAGAATTCAGCAGGTATGTGGCGCGGAGAGGTGAACGGCGGGGAGAGAGAAGCTGGGAGGCCAGAGAGCGGCTTTTGTGTATGGAGAGGACGGAGACTGGGGGGAGAATACGGGAAAAGCGCCCCCTGCAAAAGCAGCTGGAGAGAAAGTGGAAAAGCGGAAACAGCCTCAGGGACTGAACTAAAAAGGGAGAAATGAGAAAGGAGAAAGGAGAGCATTTAAATCCCATTAAGACTGTAAACAAGGGGAGCGCAGAGTCTGAAACTCTGCAGCTCACAGCTCCATACCTGGCGGTGCTCTGGTGGGAAGGGCGAATCCCCAAGAGCGGAGTGGATTCCGGGGTTCTTCAGGCCACACAGGAAGAGGCGGTTCCCCTGATGGGAGAACACCTGGTAGAGGCTGCGTGGGTCCCCCAAAGGCAAGGCCCCAATGGGCCCGGGAGAACAACCACATTCGCTGGTGCTGGAACAAGGTCGTTAAGGGTGAAGGCTGGTGCCAGATGTGTGTTGTGATTTTCCATAATCCCTGAAACGTGGCTGCTACACTATCTCGCGAGCTTTTTCTGGAGCGGGCAGGCACCCGGCCGCAGTCTCTGGGCATTGGCAGCAGCACAGGACCCAGGAACGTTCCCGGTTGCAGCCGGCACGCGGCCATTGCTCGCTGAGACCCTACTACCGCAGAGGGGCGGAGCGGGTCAGAGCCACAGTCCCTCAGAAGTAAGGGGTCGGGAAAAACAGCCGCATCTGAGACAAAACTCAGGAGGGAGGTGCTGCTTGGGGCTTGGTCACGGACTGTGTAACAGCGGGGAGTGGACGGAAGACAAAGACAAAGGATGGGCGCGCGATTGCTGATCGGGGAGAACAGAGTTTCAATACTAGAGACTGGATTTCCGGGTGACGCCTCATTCACCGCTCCCGCGCAGCCGTATACGCACCTACGAGCGCTACAACAATCCACCCCAGTAAGCTAAGCAGCGCCATCTAGTGGAGAAAGGAGCCATTACACTGAGCCCCGCCCAACTGGGCCAACCTCGCTCTCAGGAACACAAGTCTCTCGGCCTGCTTAGCTTATGGACTATGAAGTGCTTCATAGTTTGACTTCTAGGGGAAAACAAGTAATTTCAGACGTATTTCAGTCTGTTCACCTGTCCATCTATTCAATTTTCTTTCTTTCTTTCTTTTTTCTCTTTTTTGTTTCTTTTCTTTTTGTTGAATAAAGAGAAAAAAATTCATTTTTATTTTCAGTTTTTATTAAAAATATTTTTTCTTTAATTTTTTCTACTATATTTTTTGCTTTTGTGTAATTTTTTTCAAATTCTATTTTACTTCCATCATTTCATTTTAGTCTAATTCAATGTGTTCACTTTTTCAAATTTTCAAACAATTTCTTTTTCTTTTTCTTCTTTCCCCCTTTTTCTCTAACCTATCAAGCCCCTTTCAACACCCAGACCAAAACACACCTAGGATCTAGCATCATTTATTGGATTTTGTGTGTGTTTGCTTTTAATTTTTTAATTTTTATTTTTTTAATTTAATTTTTTTATTTTAATTTCTTTCTACCTCATTAATTCCTTTTCTCCCTTGAAAATGACAAAACGAAGGACTTCACCCCAAAAGAAAGAGCAGGAAGAAATGACAGCCAGGAACTTAACCAATACAGATACAAGCAAGATGTCTGAACCAGAATTTAGAACACAATAATAAGAATACTAGCTGGAGTCGAAAATAGATTAGAATCCCTTTCTGCGGAGATAAAAGAAGTAAAAGCTAGTCAGGATGAAATAAAAAATGCTCTAACTGAGCTGCAATTTCGAATGGATGCCATGGTGGCAAGGATGGATGAGGCAGAACAGAAAATCAGCGATATAGAGGACAAACTTACAGAGAATAATGAAGCAGAAAAAAAAAAGTGGGGAGATTAAAGCAAAAGAGCATGATTTAAGAATTAGAGAAAGCAGTGACTCATTAAAAGAAACAAGATCAGAATCATAGGGGTCCCATAAAAGGAAGAGAGAGAGAGATAGGGGTAGAAGGGTTATGTGAGCAAATCATAGCGGAAACCTTATCTAACCTAGGGAAAGACACAGATGTCAAAATCCAGGAAGCACAGAGGACTCCCATTAGATTCAACAAAAACTGACCACCAACAAGGCATAGCATAGTCAAATTCACAAAATACTCAGGCAAGGAGAGAATGATGAAAGCAGCAAGGGGAAAAAAGGCCTTAACCTACAAGGGAAGACAGATCAGGTTTACAGCAGACCTATCCAAAGAAACTTGGCAAGCCAGAAAAGAGTGGCAGTATATATTCAATGTGCTGAATCAGAAAAATATGCAGCCAAGAATTCTTTATCCAGCAAGGCTGTCATTCAAGATAGAAGGAGAGAGAAAAAGTTTCCCAGACAAACAAAAATTACAGGAGTTTGTGACCACTAAACCAGCCCTGCAAGAAATTTTAAGGGGGACTCTGTGAGGGGAGAAAAGATTAAAATAAATAAATAAATAAATAAATAAATAAATACCAAAAGCAACAAAGACAAGAAAGGACCAGAGAACACCACCAGAAACTCCAACTCTACAAACAAATAATGGCAAAACCTCATATCTTTTACTACTCATTCTAAACATCAATGGACTTGGGGCTCCTGGGTGGCTTGGTTGGTTGAGTGTCCGACTTCAGCTCAGGTCATGATCTCACAGTCCGTGAGTTCGAGCCCTGAATCGGGCTCTGTGCTGACAGCTCAGAGCCTGGAGCCTGTTTCAGATTCTGTGTCTCCCTCTCTCTGTGACCCTCCCCCATTCATGCTCTGTCTCTCTCTGTCTCAAAAATAAATAAAAACGTTAAAAAAAAAATAAACATCAATGGACTTAATGCTCCAATCAAAAGACATAGGGTAACAGAATGGATAAGAAAACAAGATCCATCTATCTGCTGTTTACAAGAGACCCACTTTAGACCTCAAGACACCTTCAGATTGAAAATAAGGGGATGGAGAACCATCTATCATGCTAACAGTCAACAAAAGAAAGCCGGAGTAGCCATACTTATATCAGACAACCTAGACTTTAAAATAAAGACTGTATCAAGAGATGAAGAAGGGTATTATATCATAATTAAGGCATCTATCCACCAAGAAGACCTAATAATTGTAAACATTTATGCACCAAATGTGGCAGCACCCAAATATATAAATCAATTACTCACAAACATAAAGAAACTTGTCAATAGTAATACCATACGAGTAGGGGACTTCAACACCCCACTCATAGCAATGGACAGATCATCTGATCAAAAAATCAACAAGGAAACAATGGCTTTGAATGACACACTTGACCAGATAGACTTAACAAATATATTTAGAACATTTCATCCTAAAGCAATGGAATATACATTCTTTTCCAATGCACATGGAACGTTCAGCAGAATAGACCACATACTGGAACACAAATCAGCCCTCAACAAGTACAAAAAGAATGAGATCATACTGTGCATATTTTCAGACCACAATGCTATGAAACTCGAAATCAACCACAAGAAAAAATTTGGAAAGGTAACAAATACTTGGAGACTGAAGAACATCTACTAAAGAATGAATGGGCTAACCAAGCAGTTGAAGAGGAAATTAAAAAGTATATGGAAGTCAATGAAAATGATAACACCAGAACCCAAAACCTCTGGGACGCAGGAAAGGTGGTCATAAGAGGAACGTATATAGCAATCCAGGCCTTCCTAAAGAAGGAAGAAAGATCTCAAGGTACACAACCTAACGTTATGCCTTAAGGAGCTGGGAAAAGAATAGCAAATAAAACCACAAGCCAGCAGAAGACAGGAAATAATAAAGATTAGAGCAGACAAGGGATACAGGAGTACTGATGCATAGGGGCACTTGTACCCCAATGTTTATAGCAGCACTCTCAACAATAGCCAAATTATGGAAAGAGCCTAAATGTCCATCAACTATGAATGGATAAAGAAATTGTGGTTTATATACACAATGGAGTACTACATGGCAACGAGAAAGAACGAAATATGGCCCTTTGTAGCAACGTGGATGGAACTGGAGAGTGTGATGCTAAGTGGAATAAGCCATACAGAGAAAGACAGATACCATATGTTTTCACTCTTATGTGGATCCTGAGAAACTTAACAGAAACCCATGGGGGAAGGGAGGAAAAAAAAAAGAGGTTAGAGTGGGAGAGAGCCAAAGCATAAGAGACTCTTAAAAACTGAGAACAAACTGAGGGTTGATGGGGGGTGGGAGGGAGGGGAGGGTGGGTGATGGGTATTGAGGAGGGCACCTTTTGGGATGAGCACTGGGTGTTGTATGGAAACCAATTTGACAATAAATTTCATATATTGAAAAAAAAAGATTAGAGCAGAAATTAATGCTATCAAAACCAAAAAACAGTAGAACAGATCAATGAAACCAGAAGCTCGTTCTTTGAAAGAATTAACAAAATTGATAAACCATTAGCCAGTTTGATCAAAAAGAAAAAGGAAAGGACTCAAATAAATAAAATCAAGAATGAAAGAGGAGAGATCACAACCAACACAGCAGAAATAAAAACAATAATAAGAGATTATGAGGAATTATATGCCAATAAAATGGGCAATCTGGATGAAATGGACAAATTCCTATACACTACCAAAACTGAAACAGGAAGAAATAGAAAATTTGAACAGACCCATAACCAGTAAAGAAATCGAATTAGTAATCAAAAATCTCCCAAAAAACAAGAGTCCAGGGCCAGATGGCTTTCCAGGAGAATTCTACCAAACATTTAAGGAAGAGTTAACACCTATGCTCTTGAAGCTGTTCTAAAAAATAGAAATGGAAGGAAAACTTCCAAACTCTTTCTATGAAGCCAGCATGACCTTGATTCCAAAACCAGACAGAGACCCTACTAAAGAAGTACTATACACCACCAATTTCCCTGATGAACATGGATGCAAAAATCCTCAACAAGATAGTAGCCAACCGGATCCAACAATACATTAAAAAAATTATTCACCACAACCAAGTGGGATTTATACCTGGGACGCAGGGCTGGTTCAATATCTGCAAAACAATTAACGTGATTCATCACATCAATACAGGAAAGGACAAGAACCATATGATCCTCTCAATAGATGCAGAGAAAGCATTTGACAAAATACAGCACCCTTTCTTGATAAAAACCCTCAACAAAGTAGGGAAGGAAGGAGCATACCTCAAGATCATAAAAGCCACATATGAAAGACCCAGCTAATATCATCCTCAATGGGAAAAAACTGAGAGCTTTCCCCCTAAGATCAGGAACAAGACAGGGATGTCCACTCTCACTGTTGAATACTGTTATTCAACATAGTATTGGAAGTCTTAGCCTCTGCAAGGAGACAACACAAAGAAATAAAAGGCATCCAAATAGGCCAGGAGGAGGTCAAACTCTCACTCTTTGCAGATGACATGATACTCTAGATGGAAAACCAAAAGGATTCCACCAAAAAACTGCTAGAACTGATTCATGAATTCAGTAAACTTGCAGGATATAAAATCAATGCACAGAAATCGGTTGCATTCCTACACGCCAACAATGAAGCAACAGAAAGAGAACTCAAGGCATTGATCCCATTTACAGTTGCACCAAAAACCATAAAATACCTAGGAATAAATCTCACCAAAGAAGTGAAAAATCTATACACTGAAAACTATAGAAAGCTTATGAAAGAAATTGAAGAAGACACACACACAAAAAAAAAAAAAATGGAAAAAGATTCCATGCTCCTGGATAGGAAGAACAAATATTGTTAAAATGTCAATACTAACCAAAGCAATCTACATATTCAATGCAATCCCTATCAAAGTAACACCAGCATTCTTCCCAGAGCTAGAACAAACAATCCTAAAATTTGTATGGAACCAGAAAAGACCCCGAATAGTCAAAGCAATCTTGAAAAAGAAAACCAAAGATGGAGGCATCACAATCCTGGACTTCAAGCTGTATTACAAAGCTGTAATCATCAAGACAGTATGGTACTGGCACAAAAACAGACACTGAGATCAATGGAACAGAATAGAGAACCCAGAAAAGGACCCACAGACATATGGCCAATTAATCTTTGACAAAGCAGGAAAGAATATCCAATGGAATAAAGACAGTCTGTTCAGCAAGTGGTGCTAGGAAAACTGGATAGCAACATGCAGAAAAATGAACCTGGACTACTTTCTTACACCATACATGAAAATAAACTCAAAATGGATGAAAGACCTCGATGTAAGACAGGAAGCCATCAAAATCCTCCAGGAGAAAGCAAGCAAAAACCTCTTTGATCTTGCCTGCCGCAACTTCTAACCAACACGTCTCTGGAGGCAAGGGAAACAAAAGCAAAAATGAACTATTGGGACCTCATCAAAATACAAAGCTTCTGCACAGCGAAGGAAACAATCAGCAAAACTAAAAGGCAACCGACAGAATGGGAGAAGATAGTTGCAAATGACATATCAGATAAAGGGTTAGTATCCAAAATCTATAAAGAACTTATCAAACTCAACACCCAAACAATAATCCAGTGAAAAAAAATGGGCAAAAGGCATGAATAGACACTTCTCCAAAGAAGACATCCAGATGGCCAATCGACACACGAAAAAATGTTCAACATCACTCATCATCATGGAAATACAAACCAAAACCACAATGAGATACCACCTTACACCTGTCAGAATGGCTCACATTAACAACTCAAGTAACAATAGATATTGGCAAGGATGTGGAGAAAGAGACCTCTTTTGCATTGTTGGTGGGAATGCAAGCTGGTGCAGCCACTCTGGAAAACAGTATGGAGGTTCCTCAAAAAATTAAAGATAGAACTACCCTACAACCCAACAATTGCACTACTAGGTATTTATCCAAGGGATACAGGTATGCTGTTTTGAAGGGGCACATGCACCAATGTACGGCCAATGCACATGCACAGCCAAAGTATGGAAAGAGCCCAAGTGTCCATCGATGGATGAATGGATAAAGAAGATGTGGTATATATGTACAATGGAGTATTACTCGGCAATCAAAAAGAACGAAATCTTGCCAAGTGAAATTAGTCAGGGAAAGACAAATATCATATGACTTCACTCATATGAGGACTTTAAGACACAAAACGGATGAACACAAGGGAAGGGAAGCAAAAATAATATAAAAACAGGGAGGAGGGCAAAACAGAAGAGGCTCGTAAATATGGAGAACAAACTGAGGGTTACTGGAGGGGTTGTGGGAGGGAGGATGGGCTAAATGTGTAAGGGGCACTAAGGAATTACTCCTGAAATCATTGTTGCACTACATGCTTACTAATTTGGATGTAAATTAAAAAAAAAAATTTAAGATTCATTTCAGAAGCTTTATGAGAGGTGGGAAAAAAAGAAAAGAGAATTTTCCAATCAAAAGGCCCAGCCCAGAAAAAGCCAGGATGAAAAGAGGAGGCATATAGCCAGTTGAAGTTTACAAAAAAAGGAGGCATGCGCCAGCTTCTACTCCCTCCCTAAGTCCCAGTCAAGAATGGTAAAGAGATTATTAGAAAGATATAAATCCGTAGGAAAAAAGAGAACAAAACAAAGGCCAATAACAACAAAATTTTGCAAGCAGAAAAGTAGATGGATGAATAGAGCTGACTTAGCAGAAGCAAAGCTGAATTTTAAACTGGCAGTGGGAAAAGCCAAGAACCAACCCAATTTATACTGCAGAGTCACCTCCCTCCCTCAAAGACTCAGGCATTTGCAGGCCAGATACTTCCTTCAGAATGGGTTAAGGGGGAGCTAATGACAGGAAGACTGGATGAAAGTATTTTTAAGAAGCAGACTCCCAGACCCTCTTCCCCAATCAGTGAAGCCAGGAGATTGCTGCTCCTTCATTTTGCAGGGGTTTGGAAATTTTTTCTTTGGAGAGGACAAAACTCAGGGTCCTTGAACTGGAGACATTGAGTATAGCTAAAGATGGTGATTACTTGCTAAAAATGACTAAAAAGTAAAAATGTACATTAAAAGTGTTGGGATTCCCCAACCACCCCACCCTAGTTAGTAGTAGCCAACCTCCAAGATGGCACTTAGTGATTCTTCCCTTATGCATGCCCTGAGGTAGTTCCCTCCCACACTGCATAGAACAGATCTGTGTAACCAGTAGGATGTGTGAACAATGACAAAGCATGACTTCTGAGACTATGGCTTCTACCTTGCTTTCTCTTAAATCACTCATTCTGGGGGAAGGCAGCTGCCATGTCATGAGGACAGATGGGGAGGAAATGGGCCTCTGCCGACAGCTAGCATCTCTTGCTAGGAATGTAAGTGAGCCACTTTGGAAGCAGAACCTCCAGGCCCAGGCAGAAGACTGTAGACCCACATCTCACTGTAATTTCATGAGAGACCTGAGCCAGAACCACTCAAACTATCTTTGAATTTCTAACCCACAGAAATTGTGAGATAATAAAATTTTTTTAAGTCATGAGGTTTTGGAGTAATGTTATGCAGCAATAGATTAATAACACACACACACACACACACACACACACACACACACCCTTTTTCTCCCCACTCAGCTTTCAGAATGCTGTCAGCCAAGCTTGTACCTTTTAGGCACAAGACTGGAAGAGCTTTCTCAGGGAAATTTGACCATTCTAGGAGAGTAGACCTAAAAGTGTAGCCCTGGGGCCTTCCCTCTGCACACAGAGCTTCCAGCTAACTCTGTATTGCCCTCCTTAAATATGAATAGATGTTCAAGGATCACCAGGTACTTTAGAAAGCCTCTAATATGACATAGGCTAAAATTAACATACAACTGTAACTTGGAGGAAATAGAGAATATGCAGGGAGAGATAAATTATCATTAATGTCCTTAGAGAAATAAGAGAAGATACTGAGTAGCTGAAACAAGAATAAATAAAAGGTTAGAAATTTTTAGAAAATCAACAGAGTTATTGGCAATATGACCTAGCAGGAATAAAAAGTGCAAGAAGTGTGTTAGAAGATAAAACTGAAGAATTATCTGAGAAAAATGAGCAAAAAGACAGGAAAATAGGTCAGGGGAAGTTAAAAATGAATGAATGAAAGAATGAATGAATGAATGCCTCACCCAGAACTGCCATCCTCCAAATAATGAGACCCAAAAAGAAAAGAAGAATGTGGAAGAAATTATCCAAGAAACAGTTCAAGACTATGTCCCAAAACACAAGTTTACAGACTGAAGAGGCCCTCGAGTGCCCAGAACAGTAAATGAAAATAGCTCTAAACCAGGATAAGGAATTTCAGAACACTGAGGACAACAAGAATACACTAAAACCAAAAAGGAGAGAGGAAGGGTAGTGGGAGAGGGAGAGCAATGCACAGAAGACCAGAAATCAGAATAGCTGCAGATTTCTCCAAATGGCACAATGGAAGACAATGGAGTGATGACTTCAACAGTCTGAGAGAAATGATTTCCAGCTACGAGTTCTGTACTCAGCCAAACTGTCAATCCAGAACTGGATTCTAGGCAATGCTCCCAGCTCTGCAGTCACCAACCCCAATTCTGTGGCTTTAGGGTAAATTCTGAGTGCATCTTACTATCCTTCAGTAATACCTGTCTGCTAAACTAGCCAGAGTGGGTTTTGGTTCTTTTTGCCTAAGTACCAGAACGAGGCAGAGAGTAATTGTCTTGCTTTAGGCTATTCTCAGTGCCTAGCAAATCTTGAGCACTTAGTGCACTCAATCATGCTTAATGATAACAGGTCAGTGAATGAATGAATGAGGGGAGAACAGTTCCCCTGAAGTCAGCGACTGTGACCCTTAATGCCCCTGAGAGAAAGAGTGTGGGAGCCCTGTGGGTGCTTCTGGCCCTGCCCCTCCTCAACTTGGAGCCACATAACCCAGTTTGCACTCAGACCTGACAACTCCAGATCCAAACGGGGTGAAGGAAAGATACCCCCTTGGTCTATGGAAGATACCACTATAATAATCTTTTTAACTCCAGCGCAGAATGAATTGCATAGGTGACTTCCCTAACTCCCGCAGGTGGGTGCAAGCACACATCACTACTTGCTTTCTTACATTTTTTTTGCCCATCGTGAGCCCCTCCAGCTGGAAAGGCTGGTTTTGCTCATGGGTTATGACTGTGCTACCTGTGTGTGCCTCCCTTCTGGTCCACAATTTCAAATGAGCTTCTAAGTAACACACAGCAGTGCTTGGCAACAGCCTGGCTGAGGCTGGATTGCTTGGGGGGCTGTGTCGCTGCACGCCACACTGCACTTTTGCAGAACTCAGAGCTGGTTGCTTAGCAACAAAATGAGATGCTGGTTTAACTAGTTCGAGATCCACATTTCCCTGATCAATACAGAAGAAAGACCCCAGCAAAGACTTGAGAGGAGAGAATAACCGCTGATGTTGGTCGAGAGCTCACTCTGCATTAGGCACTGTTGGAAGTGCTGTGCACCGTTTTATACTCAGTGAACCCTCACAGCAACCCATGGAGGTGGCACCAGTATTAGCTTCCATTACAAATGGGGAAACTGAGGCACAGGGAGCCCCAGGTGACACCACTAGTAAGAGACGGAATGGGGATTTGGACCCAGGTTGTCTCTGCTCTAGAACCCAACCTTTTTTTAATTAGGTTAAAATGCCCTGTTCAGTAACCATTCTGGACACCTGTCCCCAACTGCTGCGAAGACAGAAAGCTCTTCCAATGGACAGTTGTGTGTTCTTTAGCCCCATAAAAAGTTAAGCTAAGCTTCTTAGGCCCCTCATATCTCAAGTACTCTTATCGATGATTGAACTTACCACACATAGCACACCACCAAAAGACATTCTGATAACAATTCTCTTGACCCTCTACCCACCTCACTCCAAACTCAGTAGAATGTCAGCTAAACTTGAACTTGGACCAGAGGTCATTTCTTGACCCTGATGTCCCCAAGGCTAAACCTGGCTCAGGGTGATGGAAATCTGTGGCTGGTCGAGGGACCTGGCTGGGGAAAGAAAACTGGAAGGAAAGAATCTCTTTGCAGAAGGTGCTGACATGGGGGGGGGGGGGGGGGGAGGGTGACCACACCCCTCCCCAGTGCGCAAATACAATCCCCTGATAAGCTTCAGTTCATGCTTGCCTGTGGAAAACTACCCAGGATACATTTTAATGAAGCCCCTGGGTATGAGATTGGTGGTAGACAGCTGTGTCTTCCTACCAAGACACAAAGATTTGTTTAGACCCAGATTCCAAAACCAAAGCCTTTTACCTCTTCTTTCGTCATCTTGGGTCTTCAGCCCCTGGCAACTCTATTCTAGCTACTGAACTGTCTGCCTCTCATCAGCCGGGCTGCTGCTTCCTAGCACAGATCTCTTCTAAGCTGGGGCCTCTCCTACTACCCTTTTGTTCATCCTCAGCCCCGGACCCTCTTTCTAATTTATTCTTTGCAGCTGTCCTGGGAGTGCCCTGGGAAAGAAGGGAGCCAGAGGGAGACCGGGAACCATTTGCCAAAGCATTGGCCTCTTTGCTTCTGGAACATTTCCTACATCCTCCCTAGACTCTAACTTGACCTCTTCCCAAGTTATATTCCCTTTTAATAGTCCCTGTTGGATTGCCCCTTGAAGGGTGGTCAGTAGACCACGGTCAGCCCTGGCTGTCTATCCAGAGGTCCTCAGGTAGGGAATTCAGGGAGTCGTGAAGTCATTCCATTAGCCTTTCACCAAATTGAAATTGAGCTTAATTGTGAGTACCAGAAATACTGTTAGGTTCTTCCTCATCATTATATATCCTAGGGGCCAAAGGCAGGCTGCCCCAAAATGTGCCACTTTGTCATATTGAATATTTTAAATAAAAGTTCCTTAAAAGACAGCCTGTGCAAGCAGGACACTTTGACCCTCCTCTGTCCCCCAGAAAGCATGAAATGAATGTCCCATGTGAGAGGTACCCTGCCTGTACCAGGAGGTGAGAAACATCCTTATCTCCAGAGATGGGAAATTCATGGCTGAGAAGGCTGTATAAACAATCTTTGTTACTTTTTTTTTTTTTACTAATTTACAACACCAGCCCAAATGCTGTTTAGAATTCCTTACTAATTCATAGGCATCTGGGTAGCTCAGTTGGTTACGTGCCCAACTTTGGCTCAGAGCATGATTTTGCAGTTCATGGGTTTGAGCCCCATGTGGGGCTCTGTGCTGACAGCTCGGAGCCTGAAGCCTGCTTTGGATTCTGTGTCTCCCTCTCTCTCTGCCCCTCCTGCACTTGTGCTCTGCCTCTCTCTCTCAAAAATAACAAAATAAAATTAAAAAAACATTTTAGAATTCCTTACTAACTGAAGCTCCCAAAGTTAGGTTTTTCTTGTCCTGTCAAGCCCTCATAGACTTATTGCCTCCTCGCCTAAAAAGCACAGAAACTGCCTGCCTTAGTCATTTCTTCAGGTCTCAATTTCATTATTGGGCCTCCACACACAGGTAATAAAACTTTGGGTTTTTTTCTGTTAACCTGGCTCATGTAAATTTAATTTAATCCAGCTGGAAGACGTTGAGGGTAGAGAAGAATTTTTCTTTCCCTTCAATGTGTATGGACCTACACATGCTTCAAAGATTACCCTATGTCTTGGTTAATGCTCAGTTAACTTCTTTCCACCTCATTTGCATTTATGTTATCATTTACTGTTAACTTTTATTATCGTGATGGCTTATATCCTCATTTCTAAAACTGAGCCATTGGCTGCAAAGTGGCTTATAAATGGAATGTGCTGGAATGGAGATGATGTTTTGGGGAGTAATGGGTGATGAGAAAGCACGTATTGGAGGGTCTAGAAAACCCATTTTAAGAGTCTAAATTTATTATTAGGTATTAGAGAACCATTAAAGGCTTTTATTTGTTTGCTTGCTTTTGCATGCAAAAATTTCTTTTGCTATTTATTCCCTCAACTAGCTTATAGAAGACGGGATTCTGTTAAACAGAGCATCATTTGTCAGCAGAATAGTGAATTTGAGATGCAAGTTGGAAGGCAGGGGCAGGGAGAGAGGAATTCATTTGGATGCTAAGGGGAAAAGTCTTTGGAATTCTTAGCTGGTGGTGGTAGAATTTCTACCCTGCAAAGGGAATGGAGATTCAGTTTGAACAGAGGCCTGAAGCTAAAGCCCCTTCTTCCAGCCAAAATTTGACACTCGCCATTGTTCCCAGGAGTGATCTGAAAAGCACAAAGTGAGCACCAGGGATGGAAGAGAGAAAGTAACATGACAAAATGCAGGTGGGCTCCATAGAGTGGCACAGTGTGACCCCCCTCTGTTGGCTTCTTCCTGTCTGTTCCCAATTTACCACTTAAGGACTATGTGGCTCAGGACTTCAGAGGATTAAATGTGATCATCTATGTAAAATACCAAACACATAGTAATTCCTCAACAAATTACTCCCTGCTTTTTCTCCCCTCCACCTCATATAATACATCCTATTACACTGTAAGGCAATGCAGGGATTTTGTCTGGCCCATAAGCCAAGCTTTGGTAGGTGCTCGATAAATATTTGTGGTCATGAGAGAATGGACCATAATTTACTAAGCCCTTCTACCAGCACTGAACATTATGTTTGTTTTTTAATTTTTTTTTTTTCATTATAGGGGTGCCTGGGTGGCTCTGCCGGTTAAGCATCCAACTCTGGCTCAGGTCATGATCTCAAGGTTCGTGGGTTTGAGCCCCACGTCAGGCTCCGTGCTAACAGCTCATAATCTGAAGCCTGCTTCGGATTCTGTGATTCCCTCTCTCTCTGCCCTTTCCCTGCTCATGTTCTCCCTCTATCAAAACTAAACATTAAAAATATACTTTTTTATTATGAAAATCACTACAATGAATATATTTGTTCCTATTCTGGATTATTTCTTTTGTTTAGACTCAAGGAAGTAGAAATTGTGAGTCAAGGGGTAAAGTTCCCTAAATTATTTTCTGACACATCTGTATTAATTGACCATTCTACCAGCTCTGTATAAATGGCGTTGGTTTTACTACCGTGCCAGAGAAACTCAGTTTTCCACCCGGCTGTGTCTCTTTTACCACTCACACTTCACTTTTGACAATTCTGGTCACCAAATGTGACCAGGTTTCCCCCACACCAAGCAATACTCTGCAACCCACCATTTAATTCACTGTGACATTGTCTACCTGGAGATAGTATCAGATCCCACTGGTTAAGGGCTCAGCGCCTCCCACTTCAGATGCCAGTTGTAAATAGTGGGTCTCTAGGTTACCCCAAAATTCTGTCTGATTCAACTATACATCAGAGGTTCCCAACAGACCCTCCTCAGGTTGGATAATTTGCTAGAGCAGCTCACAGAACTCAGGGAAGCACTTACTTACGTTAACCAGTTTCATAGCGGATAGGAGAGAGGAAGCAGATGAGCAGCCAGATGAAGAAATGCCTAGAATGAGATCTGGGAGGGTCCTGAGCACAGGGGTTCCTGTCTTCATGAGTCGGGGTTCATCACCCTCCCTATGTGGGTGTGTTCATCAACCTGGAAGTTCCCTGAACCCCGTGTTATTGGCATTCAGTGCAGGCTTCCTCACTTGGGCATGATCCACTATTAATTCTGTTTCCAGCCCCACTCCCTCCCTGGGGAAGTCGAAGGCAGGAGGGGTGCTGCTAATTCCCGCTTCTAATTATGGCTTGGTCCTTCTGAAGACCAGGCCCCATCCAGGAGCCAACCAGGAGCACACCGAGAGTCGCATCAATAGAACAAAAGAGGTTCCTCATGCTCCTATCACTTAGGAACTCACAAGGAACTGGGGGCAGACACCGATAATATTTTTATTGTCCTACAACTACCCACTCATTAAATTTGAGTAATGCCATTGAAAAAAAAAGTGCAGGGGCCCCTTAGGGGTTCAGTTGGTTGAACATCCAACTTCGGCTCAGGTCATGGTCTCACAGTTTGGTTTGTGAGTTCGAGCCCCAGGTTGGGCTCACCACTCTCAGCACAGAGCCTGCTTAGGATCCTCTGTCCTCCTTTCTATGTGCCTCTTCCCCACTCCCACTCTGTCTCTCTCAAAAATAAATAAACATTAAAAAAAAAAAAAGAAGGTGCAGGGGCACCTGTGTGGCTCAGTCAGTTGAGCAACTGACCCTTGATTTCAGCTCAGGTCATGATCCCAGGGTCATGGGATGGAACCTCATATCAGGCTCTGTGCTGAACGTGAAGCCTGCTTAAGAGTCACTCTCTCTCTGTCTCTCTCTGTCTCTTTCTCTCCCTCTGCCCCTCTTCCCCACTCTCTCTTTAAAAGCTAAAAAAAATTTTAAGGTGAAAATAAGTGAAAATGGGGCCTTATTTTGGATTTTAAATGTGCATTGATTTTACTGGTGAGACTATACCTTTTCTAATGATTGGTTCCTAGTGTTACTTCCTCTTCTGTGTGGATCGTCAGCTTTCTACCTTTGTTTATTAAACCACAGAGTTTTTAGCATTGTTCCTACCAGTTGGAATGAAGATTTACCCACTTAAAGGTACTGTCTCCTGCCTTATTGCTGCAAATTCTTTTCCCAATCTGCTGTTTGTTGTGTTATTTAGGTTCTACTGAATGATTTTACTTCAGGGATAACTTGGTCACTTTTAATTTTTAAAAAGCTTGCAGTTGCTTTTTTTTTTTTCTGGAAAATTTATACTTAGAATGTTCTCCTCCATACACAGACTTGATAAATCTTCACTTTTATTTTCTTCTGGTTTTCCCCCTCCAATAGCTTATTTTGAAGTGTGTAACTCTTGAATGTACATGGAATTAAATTAGTATTTGGTATTGGAGAGAGGTAAGGGACAGAGATATGTTTTGAATTGATAATTAGGAATTCCCTCTCAATATATTAAAAAAAACTCTTCCTTTCTCTTTGTTATATATGAAATTTGTATGTAATTTGATATTTGTATCAATATCTATCTAATGCTTTCTATCTTATGCTTTAATACATTAGTCAGAATTTCCAAAAGGACATTACATAAAAATGATGACATATTGAGCTTCCTGGTTTTGTTTTGGGTTCTAACACCAGGCTGATTTACTCAGAGATTCAGGAAATTTAAGGCTTACAGCCACCCTTCCTTCAACCAGGCAAGAGAGGTCCTGGGTGTGGGCCCCACAGCTCACAGATACCAAGAGGCAAAACCGTTCCTTCGCTTGTTTTTTTTTCAGCCTCAGTAGAAAGATTTTTGAGTTTCGTGGCCGCTTTGGTAAATGGGAATTACAGGGGAGGGGGCTATGAGCAGAAGCAGGCCTCTAGGGGCGGGAGACAGCGAGTGCCCGGCCTCGGTTAGACTGAGAGCCTGTGTAGACTTGGGAGGAGAGCCTGTGTAGACCTGGGAGTTCTTGGCAAGGGGCATCTTCTGTTCACAGGGGCTGAGAAGTGGAGAAAAACAGTCTGCTGCAGGAAAAAAAAGAACAAAACATACTTAGCGAAGTGGAGAAAGAGATGGGGACAGGGCACTTCTGGGCTCCTTGCAGCATGTGGCCTTCTGGCTCCTGACCTTCCACAGCTAGGCTGCTCTCTGAGGTACTCTTGTGTCCTTACAAGACTTTCTCTGTTTTGCGAACATTAGTTCAAGTGGGTTTCCATTTCCTGAACCTGAAAAAGTCCCAAGGAACAAGAATTGCCATCGTGCAAAACCAAAGATCTTGGGGTCTCCACCACGGACTGGATGAGCTGCGGGGGCTGTTGGGAGAAGCCGCCCATCAGACAAGGGGTTGGGACCATGGCTGATGACTCTAAGGTGATCCCTGTGTCGTCCAAACCTGCCAACAGAGACTTTAACAATCCAAAATGTCTAACGTGCAGGGGTGCCTCAGTGGCTCAACTGGTTAAGCTTCCGACTTTGGTTCAGGTCATGATCTCACCATTTGTGAGATCAAGCCCCACATCAGGCTCTGTGCTGACGGTATGGAGCCTGCTTGGGACTCTCTCTCTCTCCCCCCAACCCCACTCCTCTCTCTCAAAATAAATAAACTTTTTTTTTTAAAAAAAGGAAAGGATAAAACATGGGGTGAATTCACATGAAGTCATCATGGATGCCTCAAACTGACACCCTCACTAACAGCAACAAGTCTGGTGCTCCAAATATCCTCTTGGAACAATTGGAATTCGTGTCCCCCCCACTCTGCCCTGCTCTACTTGGCCTGACCTAATGTGCTATGTGGGCAGGAGTGATTGACAAAGCTGTGGAGTGTCTGTTTTCAAGTTTAAATTTAATTTGAGAACCTCAGTTATAGAACAAGTATGGTTAATAAATAGTAGCATCTGTAGTCTTCATGGGTGCTTATTTCTGGAAGGTAGCAGGCGGTCTCAGTAATTGTGAAGTTCCTAGATTGTTGACTTTTAAATTCAATTCTCTCTACCCAAAAGAAGTAAGAATTCTAAGCTAAGTTGTGCACAATGAAGAACTGAGAATCAGTTGAAATTCTTGAAGCATACCTGTAACCTTTCTCCTTCCTGGATGTTACTACCTGGAGGGACTGTAGTACTAAAATATTTGGAAATGAGAATTGGTTGTTTTCTAAAACCTGGTTTGGGTGTCCAAGAGATTAACGAATGAGGAGAAGAGAGAAGAAGAACAGAGGATGTAGAGGATTATCAGGGCTACTTAGGTGTTAAGAGTGGGTTATTATCAAATGTGTTTTTCGTCTAAATAACGTAAAGACAGATAACAAAGAAAAATTTATTTTACGTGATTTTGTACCACTCACTGAACTGTGTGTCGTTGAATGTGACATTGTTCTGGGATTGAAATACATGAGGCTCTGATCTCATTAGGTTTTGTAAGTAGCCAGCCATTTACTCATCAAAGCCTCATTAAATGTCTGATATGTGCTGAGCACGGTGCCTGAGATTCTGTGACTGTGTAATTTAGTCACCCTTGGGTGTATTCAATAATTAATACATACGTTGCCTAATGTATGCTTAGTGACACTTTTGGAATTGGACTGCTGGGCCTTTATGTTGCTGGTGCCTCCTAATTTCTATTGAAAGAAAAGCTGGATACATTATCCCCAAGTGTAAGGTGAGTCTATTGTTGGTTCTTAAACAGCTTATTGAAGCATTAGCATCCTAGATGATTTTCCTTCAATTGACTTTAACTCTGGTTTTGTAAGTCGCTAAAGCAAAAATTAACTTCCTAAGAATTAAATACCAGACCAGTAGAAACACCAAAACATGTTCAGAGTAGGTGACAATCCAGTTAAATCATTGAACTAACTCAGCAATTAAAAAAATATTGAAGGAACACAAGAGCAGGGGAGGGGGTGAGGATTAAACATGAGAACCATGAGGAAACCTCCGCAAACGTACAAAAGTGGCTTCAGAAATGATGAGACATGATGATGGCTCTGGGTTCACTCAGACGTGATGGTTCTATTTACTCTGTGAAAGGAGAAATATGACAAACTTTTCATCAAACAAGACAAAAACCACGAACAGCTTACAACATGGCTGGCCGTGACGCGACACTTGCGTCTCCGTGTGGCTTGGATGAACTTGTGAGCCGCCCCTCCCCCACCTCCACGTGAAGCTGTGCCTCCCTTGGTCCATCCATTCCTTTGTCATATCATCTATTCCACTTTTTCTTCTTTGTAACTAAAAATATTTGTAAATGATGTCAAAATGAAAATCTGTGTTGTTGTTTTCCTAGGTTCCAAGTGCAGGGGAAACAGCATCCTGGAGCCATCAGGGATTTAATCACTATCGATTAGTGATAGCAAGTACATAATCACTATTGATTATTGACCAGTATGCATGCAGTACTAATAAATGATGCAGACTCTGGCCAGAATTTTGTCATGCTTACGGTTTGCCTGCAGAAAAACCTACTCACTCATTCTCCTATAATTTCTATAGTAAATAAGGGAATGCCCAGCACCTGTATTGAGGGTTATACAAGATTAAAGATGTAGCTCATGTTATCCACAGACAGGGAATCAGAATAGGGCAAGCTGGTTGTGGTCATGTCATGACAGCTCTTGGGGTCATGGTTCAAGAACAGCTTCTGCCATTCTGTTCTGTGACTCTATTTACCTGCTCCCAGGCTTAGCCCTTTCTTCTGTGTACCATACTGCACTCCACAGGGCTAACTTGATAATTAAACAAACATGCAGACTGTGTTTTTGATAACCTTACAGCACTGTACTGATGAATGGCGAGGGGGCGGGGGGTGGAATACAGGATAGACTGACATTTTGGACACTGGAACCAGACCAACTTGTCTGTGATTCCTGACTCCTCCACCCACCAGCTGTGTGACCTCAGCAGTGTGTGACAAAGTGCCCTGACACTGGAGCCAAACTTCCTAGGTTTGAATATTGACTCTGCCCCCAGCTAGCTGTGGAAGCTTGACAAGTTACTCTGTGTCCCTGTCTCCTCATCTACAACGTGAACGAACGACAGAACTTATCTGAAAAGGTAACGGTGGAGATTAACTAAACTGATGCATGTAAAACACGAAGGATGTCTCCTGGAGCACAGTAAATGCTCAATGAGGATGATGATGATTACAACTGCCAAGCCTCTGTCTCTGTGTTTATAAAATGGGGAAAATAATACCCAGCTCACAGTGCTGCTATGGGACTAAGTGAAATAATATTTCAGCACCTCACACAATGCCTGGGGCATAGCAGGTGCTTTCAGGGGCCACTGTGGCTGGCTGCATGAGTCCTATTCTATGTCAGTCAGAGTCAGTCATGGTCATTCCACCCCCTCGCCACTGACAGGTTTAGGAATGAGCATCTGACCCATTTCTGTCTAATAAGGTTTGAAGTCTGCTAGAGGCTTCCATGGAATCTTTCACTTGTCCTAAGAGAGAGCCACAGGGGGAGACAATCTCTGATTGGCATCTGGATGGAGCACCATTACATATGTAATTCTCATATGGCGAGCCCATGAGTGGATACAATTGTATAAAATTGGTGATTGGCAGTAAATTACAGTCAAATAAAATTTCTGTAGACCAAAACACGTATAAAGAAGCTTGGGCATGGGACTGGCTTTCATCTTCTTACGGAAGGAGGTGTCCTTTAACAAACTTTTAACATAGTTTGTTAAAAAACTATGGCGAGGGGCATATACAAAGCTTGTCTTATGTCCCAAACAAGAACTTGGAGAAGATAGGCTACATGGGTCACTCAAAGCTCTGGATAGCAAGAACCTTTTAATCTTCAGAAGGTTTTCCCTGCATGTTCAGCTTCCCCACCTGGTGCCTGGACCTCCAGTGGAAACTATCCTACTTCTTTCTTTGCTGTAAAGCTTTCAGTCTCATGATACTGGTTTGGGAGAGTGGCATGGGTGATCTAGAGAGAGAAGTGACTGAGATTGATGCGGGTGGCAAGTAGCCAAATGACTACAGAGTCTGGAGAAAAGGAAGGAAGCACTGATGGAAAAGCTGGGGTCTAAGAGCCAGCAGGTGATGGACTTTGGTTTTAGTTTTAAATAATGTTAACCCTCAAGTTATCAAGCAATAATATTTACACTTGTTGAATAGCTAATATAAGCCAGGCAATGTTCTAAATGTTATACATACATTAACTCGCTTAACCCCCTAAATACTTCAGGGATTTATATTATTCCCATTTTACAGATAAATAAAATAAGACACAGAGCTGTTAAGTGACTCATTCAAAGTCACACAGCTAGCAAATGACAGAACTAGGATTTGAAAACAGTCTATCTCCAGAACCAATGCTCTTAACTTTGCTACAATTGGCATCTTAAATAAATAAAGATCTTTTAAATACTGAGAATAAACTGAGGGTTGATGGGGGGTGGGTGAGGAGGGGAAAGTGGGTGATGGGCATTGAAGAGGGCACCTGTTGGGATGAGCACTGGGTGCTGTATGGAAACCAATTTGACAATAAATTTCATATTAAAAAAAAAAAATGAAAGCAGTCTATCTCCAGAACCAATGCTCTTAACTTTGCTACAACTGGCATCTTAAATAAATAAAGATCTTTTTCCCTATAGGTATAAAATTTTCTAAATTCCCTATATCATTCTTTTTTTAAAATTTTTTTGAATGTTTATTTATTTTTGAGAGAGAGACAGAGTTTGAGCAGGGGAGGGGCAGAGAGAGAGGGAGACACAGGATCTGAAGCAGGCTCCAGGCTCCGAGCTGCCTGTACAGAGTCCAACGTGGGGCTCAAACTCACAAACCGTGAGGTTATGACCTGAGCTGAAGTCAGACGCTTAACCAACTGAGCTACCCAGGCGCCCCTAAATTCCCCATATCATTCTTATTTCAAGTCATAGTTGGGAGGGCCACAAAGTCTCCCCATACACAAGCCACCAAATGTGGTGTCTCTCCTGATCAGATGAGGGGCCCCAAATGTGGGGCGTCCTGATCGGGTGGGGGCTGGTGGCCTGGGGAGTAAGAGAATTCACGCAAGGCAGAAAAGAGATAAAAGTATATCGAATACACTGCAAGGGGGTGGCGGGCAGGACAGCAAAGGAGAGACTGTCTGCTTCGAGGCACTGGTGAGGGGCCACAGTTACAGGGCAGAGTGAGGGGCTATGGGAACATATGGGATTTCCCCTTTTTTTGGTAAGCTTAGGAACTGTGCCTGCTTGTAATTGGTCAGTTAGAGTCTATGGCTATTTGGAGTTGGGTCACTTAATGAGCCTGTTTGCATTCAGCTCAGTGGTCACTGTGGGCCCCTTGCCTTGCTCTACATTCCATTGCTCAAGCCTGCTGCCTAAAAGCAGCCTCTGCACGTAGTGACCACAATATGACCCATTACAAGCAAAGACTTGGGGCAGTATCTTGGAGTTTACTGCCATGAGTTCCAGCGGCAGCAAGTGTCCAGTTACTGAAAATTTCAGGCTGGCAAATGATTAAGTGGTGACATCCGAAACCAACAGTTTTCTGTCCTGGTGTGAAATAATTCTGAGCCTGCGCAAATCTACCTTAGCTATTTGCTCCGGGAAGCATTTGTTTCTGGAAGATAAGATTGCCACCCAACTAAAATAGCTGACTTATTCTTAGCTGGCCCCTCAAAACTAACTTCAAAATCCTCGTTTACTATGCTCACCAATCCAAGGCTGTGATGTCAGAAATTCCACCCAGTTCCAACCAGGTCTCCACTTCTAAGACCTACTATAAAATGTTTATTTATTTTTGAGAGAGAGAGAGAACGAGAGAGAGAGGCAGAAACAGAGGGGGACAGAGGATCCAAAGCGGGGTCTGTGCTGATAGCAGAGAGCCTGATGTGGGGCTGGAACTCATGAAAGCTCGAGTTCACGAACTGTAAGATCATGACCTGAGCTGAAGTCAGATGTTTAACAGAATGAGCCCCCCAGGCACCCCTGTAAGACCTACCTTAAAATCACTCAGCCCAGGACCTAAAACTCTACACTACAGATTTTCCCCATATGTTCCTCTTCTCGGACACTACTGTTTCTACAATGTGGCGTACTTCCTCATTTCAGGCTGTCATAAACGTGGCTTTGCTTGACATGTAGGTTTGTCTGGTGATCTTTTGGGGGCCATTGGTTGACAGCGGGAATGCTTTTCCAACTGGTGGTTGGTTGGCCACACTCCCTGGAGTTACTCAATAAACACCATTAACTAACTACCCTGGTCAACTATCAAGGAACTGCCTGAGCACCAGTTCCATTGTGAGACATGCTTTGGCTGCAGAAGTCTGAAAAATGGGGCCACAAGACTGGCAGAGGACATTCAGGGCAAAGAGTGATCCAAGCTTTCTTGGTTTTAGTTCTCTTGAAGTGTTTTCTTTTCTGGAATAACAAGTGATGACCTTGACAAAATCATTGCCTTTCACAATTAAGTCCATCATTCTGTAAAACCTGCTTTACTAGCTGAAAGCCTGCCCAGGACAAAGAGAACATTCCAGACAATGGATGTTTCTATTACTGAAAGTCGCTGGCTTTGAGCTTTCTCCTTTCTGTTAATCCAGTAACGTATAGCCTTATGCGGCTCATTTTCTATCCTACTTAAAGGGAATTAGAGGTATTTGTTTCCATAACCAGACCACAGCAGGAAAGAAAAACATGAGTCTTTTGGGACAGTAAAATTTTTAATTTTTTAAAATGTTTTTTATTTATTTTTGAGAGACAGAGAGTGAGCAGGGGAGGGGCAGAGGGAGAGGGAGACACAGAATCCAAAGCAGGCTCCAGGCTCTGAGCTGTCAGCACAGAGCCTGACACTGGGCTTGGACCCACAAACCATGAGATCATGCCCTGAGCCAAAGTGGGACACTTAACCAACTGAGCCACCCAGGCACCCCGGGACAGTAAATTCTTAATGACTCTGTCAATGATTCTCTATCCTCTACTTTCTTCTCCCATTTTGGAGGCTTTCAGGCCCACCAGCCCACAGAGGGCCACCGAGTGGAAAGACAAACTGGCCTGTTCATCTGATGACTATCTCTTAACTCTGTAATACCCACCCATCCTAGCTTCCTAGGCCAGAGCTGAGTTTATTTCTTTCAATTTCACCTTAAAAATATCTCTAAAATATACATACCTATCTAAATTTACATAAATGATAAAGTGCGATATTAGACACACTGTATTTTTCCTTGATGCAACCTGTTTTTTTTCTTTTTTTAATTTGAGAGGGGAGGGGGGGCGGTGTAAATGGGGTAGAGGAGCAGAGGGAGAGGAACAGAGATTGGTGTGCAGGCTCCACACTCAGCACAGAGCCTGACACGGGACTCCATCCCACAACCCCGGGATCATGACCTGAGCCAAAGTTAAGAGTCAGACACTCAACCAACTAAGCCACCCAGGCACCCCTTGATGCAACTTTTTATCTATCTATCTATCTATCTATCTATCATCTATCATCTATCTATGTATCTATCTATCCATTTATCTATCATCTATCTACCTATCTATCATCTATTTAAATATTTATTTTTGAGAGAGAGAGAAAGAGGGAGAGAGAGTGCAAAGGGGGAGGAGCAGACAGAGAGGGGGACAGAGGATCCGAAGTGGGCTCTGCGCTCACGAACCTCAAGATCATGACCTGAGCTGAAGTCAGGCACTTAACCGACTGAGCCCCCCAGGTGCTTTTTAAAACGTTTTCTCCTTTACTCCTCCTACCTCTGCAGCTTCTCTGTTCCTCACCACGTCACATCGGTCCCTCTCCCCATCACCTTCCAGGCAGTCCATGTTAACAGCCCTTACAATTATACACCAGCAGAGATACACATAAGTCTTGTATTATTATTGTTTGTAATCACCGTATGCATGCTTTTGTCTTGCTTTTCTCCCACACCAACATTTTATAGAAACCCCTCCAATACAGCTCTAATTCCTTCTTTTTCATGGCTGAATCATCTCTGGTGATGTGTACCTCACCGTAATTTTGTAACCATTCTCCCACTGATGGGCATTTACGTGTGTGCGGGTATGGCTTTTTGCTGCACCCTCGGGCATGTGTCCTTTATTACTGGCGGGTTTCTAGCTATGAGATATTTCTCTAAAAAACACACTTATTTATTATTTTTTTTAAGTTTATTCATTTACTTTGAGAAAGAGAGAGAGGTGGTGCGAGAGAATGTATGCGTGTGAAGGCTGATGCAGGACTCGAACTCACAAACCGTGAGGTCATGACCTGAGACAAAATCAAGAGTCGGACACTTTACGGACTGAGCCACGCAGGTGCCCCGGACATATTTCTTAAGAACAAATTGCTGAGTAGATGTAGAGGCCTCTTTTAGACAGCAGTATTGAGCAATGGAATGTAGAGCAAGGCAAAAGGGCCCACGGTGACCACTGAGCTGAATGCAAACAGGCTCATTAAGTGACCCACCTCCAAAGAGCAATAAGCCCTAACTGACCAACAGGTTACTTAGACCCAGGCACAGTTACCAAAACAGGGAAAACTCCATACGCTCCCACATTCCATCACTCAGCCCTATAATTGTGGCATCTTACCACCTCCTCGTCGTAGTCTCTCCTTTGCTGTCCTGCCCGCCACACCCTTGCAGTGTATTTAATAAACTTCTATCTAGTTTGTTCTGTCTGGGGTAAGCCCTTTCCCTGTCTGTGCTGCCAGCTTCCTGAGTGGGAATGCCCCACATTTGGAGGTCCCCATCTGATTGGGAGAGACCCCACAGAAGAATGTATTTTTTAAAACATATTTAACACATTATCAAATTACTTTGTTAAAAGGCTATGATATTTACACATTTCCTCATATCCCCCCCTGTTATGGACTAAACTGTCTTCCCCAAATTCATGTATTGAAGCCCTAACCTCCATGTGAATATATTTGGACACAGGCCCCTAAAGAAGTAACTAAAGTTACATAAGGTCATAAGAATGGGGCCCCAGCCCAGTATGACTGGTGACCTTATGGGAAGAGAAAGAGACACCCGAGAGGTGCACATGTGAGGACATGGGGAGAAGACGGCCATCTGCAAGCCAAGGAGAGAAGTGTCAGGAGAAACCAAACTTGCCGACACCTGGATCTTGGACTTCTAGCCTCCAGAACTGTGGGGTCTCTCTAGTTTGAGCCCCCAACCTCTGGTATTTTGTTATGACAGCCTGGCAAGCTAATAAGGCCCCTGTACCATCCCATGTCCTAATTATCTAAGTCCCGTGCATTCCTTGTTACATTTATTTTTAGTATTTTACAGGTTTGTGTCTCTATCTGTAATCATTTTGGAGGAGGTACATTTGGAAAACGTATATTTTTCTAGAAAATTTTTCTTTTCTCCAATTTTCAAACCATTTTTTTTTTTTACCATTGAGTTGTCCATGACATTTTTATAACTATTTGATGCTTTTCTGTGTTTTTTTTTTTATTGTGTTCCTTTCTTATCCCTAATCTTGGCTACTTTGGCTCTCTGTTTTTTAATCTTAATTAGCATCCCAATGGTTTCATCTCTTTGATTAGAATTCTCAAATTAGTAGCTTTGAAAATCACCTGTTTTCCATTAGCTTTTCTATGCTATTTCATAAATTTTCAGGATCAATTCTCTATGAATAGCTATTTAACATTTTGTCTGAAGTTCTAATAAATGCAATAAAAAATAAAATAACAAACGTGAAATGGAAATGGTATCAAGATATCTCCTTTTCTGCTGATAATGTGATTATATGCTTGGAAAACTCAGAGACTTTAGTTTGAAAAAAAAAAAACAAAAACCTTAAATTTAAGATGAGATTTAGAAAGATGGCTGGTTAGGGGCGCCTGGGTAGCTCAGTTGGTTACGCTGACTTCAGCTCAGGTCATGATCTCACATAATGACCTCGCAATTCGTGGGTTTGAGCCCTGCATCAGGCTCTGTGCTGTGACAGCTCAGAGTCTGGGGCCTGCTTCGGATTCTGTGTCTATCTTTCTCTCTCTTTCTCTGTTCCTCTAATGCTTGTGCTCTGTCTCTCTCACTGTCTCAAAAATAAATTTAAAAAACATTAAAAAAAAGAAAAAAAAAGAAAGATGGCTGTTTAGAAGATAAATATTCAAACTTGAGTATTTTTCTTGGTTTTAGCAATAAGCAACTAGAGATATAAGTGAGAAAACTATTCCATTTTCTCTTTCTAGCTTATTTTAATTTACCTTGTTCTTTGTATAACTTTTTAAGGCCTGATGCCTCCTCTCATCCTCCACCTTTCTTTTTTTTATTTTATTTTTTATTTTTTAAAATTTGCATCCAAATTAGTTAGCATATAGTGCAACAATGATTTCAGGAGTAGATTCCTTAGTGCCCCTTACCCATTTAGCCCATCCCCCCTCCCACAATCCCCTAGCAACCCTCAGTTTGTTCTCCATATTTATGAGTCTTTTATGTTTTGTCCCCCTCCCTGTTTTTATATTATTTTTGTTTCCCTTCCCTTATGTTCATCTGTTTTGTCTCTTAAAGTCCTCATACGACTTTCTCTGACTGACTAATTTCACTTAGCATAATACCCTCCAGTTCCATCCATGTAATGGCAAATGGCAAGATTTCATTCTTTTTGATTGCCAAGTAATATTCCATTGTGTGTGTGTGTGTGTGTGTGTGTGTGTGTGTGTGTGTGTGTATACCACATCTTCTTTATCCAATCATATATCAATGGACATTTGGGCTCTTTCCATACTTTGGCTATTGTTAAAAGTGCTACTATAAACATGGGGGTGCATGTGTCCCTTCGAAACAGCACACCTGTATCCCGTGGATAAATGCCTAGTAGTGCAATTGCTGGGTTGTAAGGTAGTTCTATTTTTAGTTTTCTGAGGAACCTCCATACTGTTTTCCAGAGTGGCTGCACCAGGTTGCATTCCCACCAACAATGCAAAAGACATCCTCTTTTTCCACATTCTCGCCAACATCTCCTGGCCAATTTGGATGCCTTTTAGTTCTTTGTGTTGTCTGATTGCTGAGGCTAAGACTTCCATACTATGTTGAATAACAGTGGCAAGAGTGGACGTCCCTATCTTGTTCCTGACCTTAGGGGAAAAGCTCTCAGTTTTTTCCCATTGAGGATGATATTAGCATTGTGTCTTTCATATATGGCTTTTATGATCTTGAGGTATGATCCTTCTACCCCTACTTTCTTGAGGGTTTTTATCAAGAAAGGATGCTGTATTTTGTCAAATGCTTTCTCTGCATCTATTGAGAGGATCATATGGTTCTTGTCCTTTCTTGTATTGATGTGGTGAATCATGTTAATTGTTTTGCAGATATTGAACCAGCCTTGCATTCCAGGTATAAATCCCGCTTGGTCGTGGTGAATACTTTTTTTTAATGTATTGTTGGATCCGGTTGGCTACTATCTTGTTGAGGATTTTTGCATCCATGTTCATCAGGGAAATTGGTCTATAGTTGTCCTTTTTAGTGGGGTCTCTGTCTGGTTTTGAAATCAAGGTCATACTGGCTTCATAGAAAAGAGTTTGGAAGTTTTCCTTCCATTTCTATTTTTTGGAACAGCTTCAAGAGCATAGGTGTTAACTCTTCCTTAAATGTTTGGTAGAATTCCCCTGGAAAGCCATCTGGCCCTGGACTCTTGTTTTTTGGGAGATTTTTGATTACTAATTTGATTTCTTTACTGGTTATGGGTCTGTTCAAATTTTTTATTTCTTCCTGTTTCAGTTTTGGTAGTGTATATGTTTCTAGGAATTTGTCCATTTCTTCCGGATTACCCATTTTGTTGGCATATAGTTGCTCATAATATTCTCTTATTATTTTTATTTCTGCTGTGTTGGTTGTGATCTCTCCTCTTTCATTCTTGATTTTATTTATTTAAGTCCTTTCGTTTTTCTTTTTGATCAAACTGGCTAGTGGTTTATCAATTTTGTTAATTCTTTCAAAGAACCAGCTTCTGGTTTCATTGATCTGTTCTACTGTTTTTTGGTTTTGATAGCATTAATTTTCCTGCTCTAACCTTTATTTTCCTGTCTTCTGTTGGTTTGGGGTTTTATTTGCTATTCTTTTTCCAGCTCCTTAAGGCATAAGGTTAGGTTGTGTATCTGAGATCTTTCTTCCTTCTTTAGGAAGGCCTGGATTGCGACATACTTTCCTCTTATGACTACCTTTGCAGTGTCCCAGAGGTTCTGGGTTGTGGTATTATCATTTTCATTGATTTCTATATACTTTTAAATTTCCTCTTTAACTGCTTGGTTAGCCCATTCATTCTTTGGTAGGATGTTTTTTAGTCTCCAAGTATTTGTTACCTTTCTGATTTTTTTCTTGTGGTTGATTTCGAGTTTCATAGCATTGTGGTCTGAAAATATGCACAGTATGATCTCATTCTTTTTGTACTTGTTGAGGGCTGATTTGTGTTCCAGTATGTGGTCTATTCTGGACAACATTCCATGTGCACTGCAGAAGAATGTATATTCTGTTGCTTTAGGATGAAATGTTCTGAATATATCTGTTGAGTCCATCTGGTCCAGTGTGTCATTCAAAGCCATTGTTTCCTTGTTGGTTTTTTGATTAGATGATCTGTCCATTGCTGTGAGTGGGGTGTTGAAGTCTCCTACCATTATGGTATTACTATTGATGAGTTTCTTTATGTTTGTGATTAATGGATGTATATATTTGAGTGCTTCCACATTTGGCACATAAATGTTTACAATTGTTAGGTCATCTTAGTGGATACACCCCTTGATTATGATATAATACCCTTCTTCATCTCTTGATACAGTCTTTATTTTAAAGTCTAGATTGTCTGATATAAGTATGTCTACTCTGGCTTTCTTTTGTTGACCATTAGCATGATAGATGGTTCTCCATCCCATTATTTTCAATCTGAAGGTGTCTTGAAGTCTAAAGTGGATCTCTTGTAAACAGCAGATAGATGGATCTTGTTTTCTTATCCATTTTGTTACCCTATGTCTTTTGATTGGAGCATTGATCCATTGACATTTAGAGTGAGTACTGAAAGATATGAATTTATTGCCATTATGTTGTTTGTAGAGTTGGAGTTTCTGGTGGTGTTCTCTGGTCCTTTCTAATCTTTGTTGCTTTTGGTATATATATATTCATCTTTTCTCCCCTCATAAAGTCCCCCTTAAAATTCTTGCAGGGCTGGTTTAGTGGTCACAAATTCCTGTAATTTTTTTTGTCTGGGAAACTATCTCTCCTTCTATTTTGAATGACAGCCTTGCTGGATAAAGAATTCTTGGCTGCATATTTTTCTGATTCAGCACACTGAATATATCCCACCACTCCTTTTTGGCCTGCCAAGTTTCTTTGGATAGGTCTGCTGTAAACCTAATCTGTCTTCCCTTGTAGGTTAAGGCCTTTTTTTCCCCTTGCTGCTTTCATCATTCTCTCTTTGCCTGAGTATTTTGTGAATTTGACTATGATATGCCTTGTTGATGGTCGGTTTTTGTTGAATCTCATGTGCTTCCTGGATTTTGATGTCTGTGTCTTTCCCCAGGTTAGGTAAGTTTTCCACTATGATTTGCTCACATAACCCTTCTACCCCTATCTCTCTCTCTTCCTTTTATGGGACCCCTATGATTCTGAGTTGTTCCTTTTAATGAATCACTGATTTCTCTAATTCTTAAATCGTGCTCTTTTGCCTAAATCTCCATCTTTTTTTTCTGCTTCGTTATTCTCTATAAGTTTGTCCTCTATATTGCTGATTCTCTGTTCTGTCGCATCCATCCTTACCACTGCTGCATCCATCCGTGATTGCAGCTCAGTTATAGCATTTTTAATTTCATTCTGGCTATTTTTTACTTCTTTTGTCTCTGCAGAAAGGGATTCTAATCTATTTTCGACTTCTGCTAGTATTCTTATTTTCGTGATTCTGAATTCTGGTTCAGACATCTTGCTTGTATCTGTGTTGGTTAAATCCCTGGCTGTCATTTCTTTGTGCTCTTTCTTTTGGGGTGAAGTCATTCATTTTGTGATTTTGAAGGGAGAAAAGGAATTAATGAAGTAGAAAAATGGAAATTAAAAAATGTTTAAAATTTTAAAAAATTAAAATTAAATATTAAACACACACACAAATCAAATAGATGATGCTAGATCTATTTGTGTGTTTGGTCTGGGTGTTGAAAGTGGTTTGACAGATTAGAGAAAAAAGGAGGGGAGAAAAAAAAGGAAATCGTTTGAGAATTTGAAAAAAATGAATATACTGAAGTAGACTAAAATGAGATGATGGGGGCAAAATGGAATTTGAAAAAATATACACAAAAGTAAAGAATATAGTAAAAAAAAATTAAAGAAAAATGTTTTTAAAGAAACTGAAAATAAAAATGAATTTTTTCTCTTTCTGTATTCAAGAAAAAGAAAAGAAGTGTAAAAGAGAAAAAGGAAAAAAAAAGAAAATTGAATAGATGAACCTGCTAACAGATTGAAGTAGGACTGAAATTGCTTCGTTTTCCCCCCTAGAAGTCAGTCTGTGTAGTGCTTTATAGTCCATAAACTAAGCCCATGGTGAGACCTGTGTTTTTGAGGGCAAGGTTGGCCCAGTTGGGCGGGGCTCAGTGTAACGGCTCTGTTCTCCACTAGATGGCGCTGCTAGCCTCCTGGGGTGGAGTGTTGCGACACTCGTAGGTGCGTATGTGCATGCGCGGGAGCAGTGAAAAATGGCGCCACCTAGCCACCCAGTCTGTTCTCCCGAATCAGCAGTTGTGCACCCATCCTCTGTCTTCAGCTCTCGTCCACTCCCTGCTTCTTCACTGTCCGTGACCAAGCCCCAGGCGGTAACTCTCTCCCGAGTTTTGTCTCAGATGTGGCTGTTTTCCCCAGCCCCTTGCTTCTGAAGGACTGGGGCTTTCACCCATTCCGCCCCTCTGTGGGCGGGTCTCACGGAGCAATGGCCAAATGAGCAATGGCCGAATGTCGTCTGCACTCAGGAATGCCTGCTGGACCCTGCTGTTGCTGGCACCCCGAGACTGCGGCCAGGTGCCAGCCCGTCCCAGCAAAAGTTTGCGAGACGGTGTCGCAGCAGCGTTTCAGGGATTATGGAAAATCACAACACGCATCTGGCACAGGCTTCACCCTCAACGACCTTGCCCCAGCACCAGCGAATGTGGCTGCTTTCCAGGGTCTGCTGGGACCAGGTGGCTTCAACCATCTCTACCAAATGTCCTTCCAGCAGTGGAACCGCTTTTCCCCGTGTGGCCTGAGAACCTCCCGGACCCCACTCTGTTCCTGGGGATTCGCCCTTCCCACCAGAGCACCGCCAGGTATCGAGCTGCGGAATTGCAGCCTTTGCGCTCCCCTGGTTTACAGTCTTAATGGAATTTAAACCCTCTCCTTTCTCCTTTCTCCCTTTTTAGTTTAGTCCCTGCGGCTGTTTCCAATTTTCCACTTTCTCTCCAGCTGCTTTTGGGGAGGGGTGCTTTTCCCGTATTCTACCCCCCTCCCCAGTCTCCGTCCTCTCTCCGCCCCCAAAAGCGGTTCCCTACCTTTCGCGGCTTCTTGCTCCCCAAATTCACCTCTCCGCGCCGTGTACTGCTGAATTCTGTGGTTCAGGTTGTGCAGATTGTTGTGTTAATCCTCCAATCAGTTTTCTAGGTGTGTAGGATGGTTTATTGTTGGTCTGACTGTATTTCGTGGACGCGAGACACACAAAAAACTTCCATGCTGTTCCGCCATCTTGGCTCCTCCTCTCCTCATCCACCTTTCTTTACTGACCTGCTGATCCCGCCTTGGGATCCTCTTCATTATATTTAAACATAGCCTGTTTCATCCTTGACCTGTCCTTACTCACGCACATCCTTTCCTTACCAGCCCTTTACTTTATATCCCTCTTTCCCACAGTCAAAGCAAACTAAAATACGTCTCAAAGAAGTAAATTTTTCTCTAATTTCAATTTTATTAAGTAAAAAAAAATCTGGTGTAGTTGGTGTTTTTTTTTTAAGTTAAACATACTGTTAAATATAGAGACATGGTTCCCAAATATTTATTGAACATCTATTATGTGCTACTAACTGTGAGTGGTGCATGGCCTTCCCCTGCTGAAGCTTGTGGATGGTACAATGGTTTTCCATGGTCTCACAGAGGGCCCAGGGGACAGGGAAGGGGTGGGAGAGTGGGGAATGCCAGCCCTAGACTTCTACATTAACCTCAGCAGCGCTGCTTTGATCACTTTGATTAGGACACTATTTTAAATGTCATCTTATGTATTTTTCTTTTCCTTAATTCTTTTTTATTATATACCCTTTCCAACATAAAAACTGGATCATGAGTCTGAGTCTTGGGCTCTAGGGAAGAGAAAACTCAAAAGATTATGGCATGAACAAAAGACCCAAAGTTTTATTTTTATTCTCAAATAGCCTCCTGAAATTCAAAGCTGAGGCAGGAGTATTGAAGACCAAAGTATTTTTAATTTGGAAGCATCTTGAAAGAAACAAGTACAGGTGCACCTGGGTGGCTCAGTCCATTAAGCGTCTGACTCTCGATTTCAGCTCAGGTCACGACCTCACAATTCATGAGATCAAGCCTCACATCAGGCTCTGTGCTGACAATGAGGAGCCTATTTGAGATTCTCTGTCTCCCTCTCTCTCTCTGCCCCTCCCCAACTTGCATTCTCTCTCTCTCTCTCTCAAAGTAAATAAATAAACTTTTTTTTAAAAGTGCTTAAAAAAAAAATAAACAAGCATGTATAGATTCTGAAGGTCAGCAGAATATGCCACTCCAAAATATGCCTCTATGGCACGAGGGTTATTCTGGTATTTCAGAATTTGTTTGAAGTTTATAGAAATTTCTCAATACCCTCATTGTCCAATTATGATCTTAAATTGTTTTCTGCTCCAGAAATAACTGAAATTCCTTATAGAATAAACTTTTATCAGATTTTTAACCATGGCTACTTTTTGAAAGCCTTTTTGTCATTTACAGACAGTTATCGTTTTACTTTGATGCTTTTGTAAAAGTGCTTCATCTCCAGAGAGACTCGTGGAAAAGATCTTGACAAGTACCCTAAAAGATAGATTGCTGATAATTTTAAGATCATCCCACTGAACTGGAACAAAGACTGGCCTTGAATCTCACTAGAAGGGACCATACACCAGATCCTCCTCACCTTCAGACCACAGTCAAACATTGGGGTCTTGAACCTTGGGTCTATATCTCCAGACTCGTGGAACTGCACACCAGTGGGAGACCTAAAATTAAAACGGACAAGGGAGGTTCCTCCTCAGAAGCAGACATCATGCAGTGAGCAGGTCTCCTAGGATCACAGAGCAAGACCTTCATCAATATGAAATTTGTATTCCTTTTGTCGTTTCATTACTTGCTTTTCCTCTCTGTTAATGCATGGGGAAACAAGGCTCCTTAACTCTGGCAACTATCACTGGATCTACCAGAAAGGCCATAGTCACACAACGGAAGTCCCCAGGCTTTCTTGCTAAGGTGGTTTCAGATAATAGAACTGCTTTAGATGACTTACTGGCTGAACAAGGAGCTATGTGCCATAGCAAATACCTCCTGCTGTACCAGGATCAACACCTCTGGTATTGTTGCAAATGTGAGAAATTGACAAAAAAGCCTGGCTAGAACAGGTTACATCCTTCAGGTACATTCTCTCACTTATTTGGAACCACCTGGTTTGGCTTGAAGGAGCCCTCGCAAAGGACCATATTCCAGTCTGTTGGCATCATCCTCATGATGGTCATCACCGTGTGCTCCCCAGTGTGCTGTGTTCTCTCCAAGGTCTTCAGTGTGTGTTCAGGGTCATCGGCAGTACATCGGATGGTCTCACTGAGCCTAGAGGAACAGAAACAAGATGAACAGCAAAAACAATTCTTCCAGGAAACTCACATCATAAGCCACACGTTTCACGAGAGACAAGAACAAAACCCTGATGGCGACTGAGAGTGGCACTAATACCAAATTTTTGCTCGATCTCTCCTGTGTGAGAGGATGACCAAAAAGGGGGAATTGTTAAATTAATTAAACAAGGAGGCCAGTAGACTGAGGTAGTTCTAATACCTCACCCAAACCTGTGAATGCCTCAAGGTAGCCAACTGGTGTTTTCCCAAAAAAGGCAATCAATTACTTTAAGCTACAGCCCATCACATAATGTCCTTGCTTTGAATCCGTGTCTTCTCATAAACGTCCTTCCTCAGTTTCTGTCTGTGGAACACCTCCTAACCACTTCCGGCTCGGCACTGTCCAATTCAAATTCATTTTTGTTCACAAAACTCTCAACCTTTTTAATATGCCTCAGTGTATCTTTTAACAATGTTAAAACACTTCCGTTTGTAGATCTGTCTTTTATTACAGGGAGTCTCAGCCAACAGCTCAGAAGGGTAGAGAGAAAATTACTTTTCCTCTCCTATAATTCCTACTACCAGAACCTAAAGAATTTTAAATCTAGATTTTACATCATGATGTCAGGGCCAGACAGAGAGGAGACTTAAAAAAGCAGACAAACAAACCAACAACAAACCCTCCTCTGGGCTGGAGGGCAGAGCTAGGAGGGAAAACAGGAGGAGAGCCTGGGCTGGAGACATGACCGTCCCCACTGCTCCACCCGGGTCCACGTCCTCCATGCTGGGAAGGAGGAAGAATCTTAGAACAGTGAACTTGAGTGTGTGAAGCCCCCATGGGAAGCCCTGCTTCTAGCAAGCTGCCAGAGAGAGAGAGAGGGTACCAATGCTGGAGGAGGGGGTGGGCGTGGAGGGATCTCTCAGAGCCCTCTTGCGGTGCATGCCCAGAGCCTGGAGGGTTCAGCAAGAGCCACTGAGTACAGAAACAAGGTGCGTGAACCCCCAGGGTTGCGTGTGTACAGATTTCCTTCTGTGAATGTCATGTATAAGTCTCTTGGGTGGCGGTGAGGGCGCAAGGAAGGTGTCACTGTGGCCATGTCTCTTTGTAATGAGGGTAGCAGCCAAGCTGCTGAGCGGACACGAACCTAGTAAGGGGCTTGTGTTTGGGTCCTACATGGAATGTGCCGGCATCCCTAACCCAGGGATCATTCCACCAGCTCGAACCAGAGGAAAAGCCCCCGCTACGAGGTTCTTGCATTCATTCTCTTTCTCTTCAGCCTTGGAAAGTTCTCTCAAGGAAGAAAAATTACCAAAAGAAAAACCTTGATACTTGTTTAAAGCTCACAGTTTGCAAACCACTTTCAAACTGATTATCTCATTTGGTTCTTTCCTACAAAGTCTCACCCCCTGTTTAGGGA
Organism: Herpailurus yagouaroundi; assembly: GCF_014898765.1. Classification (NCBI taxonomy): domain Eukaryota; kingdom Metazoa; phylum Chordata; class Mammalia; order Carnivora; family Felidae; genus Herpailurus; species Herpailurus yagouaroundi. The sequence goes on along the minus strand of NW_024412428.1, from coordinate 19,061,416 downwards.
TTACTTGCCTCAGCTGTCAGACTCAGATCTGCCAAAGGGCACACAGAAAGGAAAATTCAGCAATTTTTATGACAAGTCTAATTTATGTTCTTTCTGTCCCCAAATAGATTTGCTAAAGAGTCTCTGTTCTTTCACTGGTTGCCCTGGAGCAGGAGTTTGTAAACTGAATGTGCCTTAGGGCCCCCCGAACCCCCCTCCCCCACCTACCCCAGCTCCACAGTTGGGAGGGGTGAGACAGGGATTGGAGACAGGTGGCATTCCTGGCTGCACCTTCCTAGCTTTGTGTATTATTTTCTTCAGTGACAAGACATTTGCAAGAGGGATACTTCAGGGGTGGGTTGGGGAGAAGGGCCAACTACCATTACAGGCAAACCAGAGAAAGAAGGCAGGACTGTGCCTTATTCATTTTCGAATTCCCAGCCTCTAGTCCTTAGTAGATGCTCAAGTAATGTTTTTGGATAGAATATTTGGAGGTGGAGAGGGTGAACTTGACTATTGTTGAGGCATTAGGCAGGGGACAGTCTATGGAATGGAACTGAAAGTCAAATAAAAGCTTTGTGAGGTCAACAAATTTTTTTTAGTGCTTATTTGAGAGAGAGAGAGAGTGTGTGTGTGTGTGTGTGTGTGTACATGAGCAGGGGAGGGGCAGAGAGAGAGGAAGACAGAGGATCTGAAGCAGGCTCTGTGCTGACAGCAGACAGTCTGATGCGGGGCTCAAACTCACAAACCGCGAGATCATGACCTGAGCTGAAGTTGGACACTTAACCAGCTGAGCCATCCGGATGCCCCAAAGGTCAACAAGGTTTGAAAAATATTTGTAAAATTGGGTTAACCAGAACTCTGAAGATCAGATGGATTCATACTGTGATGCAAAATCATTTTTAAAGATTTTGCTACAGTTTGCTTGTTTATTTTATACCAAGAAAGGCTCATTTTCATGCCCAGAGGTAGAAGGAGTGGAGAACATTTATGTCAGGGAGGGAACTTGAAAGTCTGTTCTTTCCCTACCTCATCTGAATCCCTGAAGCAGCACTAGCTGTGGTGAAACTGGGGGAGGACGGGATTAGTCTGAGGCTTTTGAAGACTGGGGTCTTTTATTCCCATAAGCCATCTATCGATAGAGCAGGTCGTGTTCCCTGAAGCCTGGAAGCAAGATCACTCACTCTCCAGGATACGGCCTTCTCCCTCACCATCGCCAATTCCTCCTGCCACTTTGGCATCAGTGATACCCACTATGCCCCCAAGTACCCCAGACTTGTGTGGCAGGGAAATAGCTGGCACAAATGGGCAGATCACCTGCTTACTTGCTTTCAGACCCATCCCCCGCTTTCCCTGTTCTGCTCAGACTGCTGGGGGCTGACCCCTGCAAATTAAGTCCCTGTGCCCACTTGCTTTCTGTTAGGTTGGGCTAGTTGGGAAGGGCATGGGTGGCAGAGGAGGAGAACTTTGTATAACCCTGCTCATCCTGCCTACCCACATTTTCAGTCTTGTCTTACTAGCTACATCTCTGGCAGTGACCACTTTTCTTGCCTGGACCCAGGTGTGCCCACACAGCCCCTGGTTCTGCATCCCATCCCCTCCCTGGCCTTGTCCCTGCAGCCACAGTTCTTGCCTGGCATCCGAAACCATGGGGCTTCCAGGTAGCCCCTTGTGCAACACCTACTAGATGGTTCTAGGTCTGGTGCATGGGGTCTGAGAGCTCAATCTCCTCTAGCCCTAGGAGTAGTAGTGCCTTCCTGCAGTTGTTAATCTCTGGGTTCCCTCCCCCCCACCAGGTTTCAGCTCTTGTAACACCCTCCTAACTAGCCTGCTGTATTCAATTCCTTCTACTAAACTGAGCTTTGGATCACATGGGCACGGGGATCTGCTCTATTGACTGTACCCAGACTGAAACACAAGGGTTAACCCAGTTCTTAGCTCATTTGTTCACATCTCTTTCTATTCTCTGACAAACGGTGTTTAAGTCCATCCTTCCTTCTCCTTAAACTGTAGGCACACACTCATTAAACACCCACCTGTCTTGCAGTAATGACTGAACATCCTGGCAGGGGCTTTGCACTGGGCTTCCATTTCTCCAAGGGTTTACAGAAGGGAAGGCACCAAGGAAGACCTTCTTGAGTGAAGACTGGCTTAATTTGCTTTCTTGGCATTTCTCAAATATTTGCTTAAGGGATCAAGAAGATTTAAACTGTATCTATTCTAGCCATTTAGAAAGAATTTGCTGTATTAAATGCATCAAAGCTCTGTCTCCCTCAGGAAGAAAGTAAAAGCAAAAAGAGATCCCAAATCAGAAAGTTTTGGCCTTCTATAGACAGGTCACGAAGAGGTCAAAGTTTCAGCCAGGGGGTTGTTCCGGTGAAGCAGACCCTCCCCTCACCCCCTCGCCCCCCTGCCCCACCCCCCGCCAGCCCCATGCCAGACTGCCCTCCCTTCTTCTAGCTAACCAAGTCTCGCTGCCTCACAATCACTTGGGTCTTGCAACTGGTCAGAAACAATGAATGTGCACTTTACTGGGGTTCTCCAAAGACAATCTTTATTTCAGAAAAGTTGTGCAAAAATTGCTTCCTCTGGCTTTTTTCCATTTGTACCTCGGCTCAGCTGCTCCAACCCAAGAATATGAATAGTCAAATGATCGCCACCAGCCAAGGGCTTGATCGCTGGGGAGTGTGATACTTCTGAGGAGTTCTGTGTTTTGGAAAAATCTTTCTTATTTCATTGATATTATTATACATTGGATATGTGCCCAGAATTAAGGTCAGTCCTGGGGGAGCTGCTTTTAAAAGTCATTACTAAGAACTGTGTTATCTTGTGCAGAAAACATGTTAAATCCTCAATACAGAACTTTATATGACTTCAGTAATAATAATAATCATCAAAAACAGCAGAGTGCTGTAAGCAGAGTGAGGAAGGAAGGGTTCATTACACAGAACAGAGCTTGAAGGATCTGGAGGTAGGCCAGCAACATTTGTTTATTTTCAAATAGAGATTAAATGGATAGAGACATACCAACACCTGCACAGGGAAATCACATAGGAAACAAATTTGTATTAATCACAACTTTAGAGGTTAGAAGTGACAGAAACCATTCAAATCAGAGAGTGTCAAGGGACAGGGGAATCAGCACAGGTAACATCAGATTTATGCCTTCCCAGCTAAAGATGAGCCAAGATGAAGGAGAGGACCAAGGGGGTGGAAATTTGCTAGAACTCTGATTGGCTGGTTTTGGGTGACATATTCATCCCTCCAGCCAATCCCTGTGTCTGAGGATAAGATGAAGAAGATTAGCCGCGTAGGAGTCACGTGTCCATGTAATTCGAAGCTCTGCCCAGCTGGAGGGTGGGGGCCGTATTCCTGGTAGCCTCAAGGCTGAAAAATTGGCAAAAGGGCAAACCCAAATATGTGGATGGAAATTACAGTCACTCTGAGAAAAAAGAAGGCAGGGCCAGCCTGGCTGGGACGCCCGTGGTTTTCTGTGGTGGTTTGTGAGGTGAGGCAGGGAACCCGTAAGCAGACATGGGCTCTGATAGCATTGCCCCTTCAGCGGCCGCCTTGGGTGGGAGCTGCCTCTGGAGGTGGCTTTCTGAATCCTTCAGCAGGTGGAGAGGTCACCCTGCACGTGCAGATCACATGTGGTGGTAACTGCAGGGGAATCTAGCCTCACACAAAAGATTCGAGTTAGATTCTCTATGCTTCAGGCAGGAAATGGGTGGGAGGGGGAGGAGTGGACTGTCCCCTGCAGGATCCACTTGGGGACGTTGACACAGAGTCTTGCCAAACAGAGTTGCAGCTAGAACCGTGGAGGCCCAACAGATCTCGCATTTCTTCATCTCCACCCTCTTCTCCCCTCACCCTTCCAGCTAAAATTCTTGAAGGCAGGCCCACGGGCAGCCCCATCACTGCCTTCTGGGAGCAATTGTTCACTGAGAAGTTGTGGGTGCACAATCCGTGCTGCCTCACCCAACCTGATGCCCTGAGAGAGGTACGAGGTGTTACCAAGCAGAATCTGATACCGTCCGAGAGGCCCATCTTGTCCTATGGGACACCATCGCACCCACCTTCTCACGGTCTCTAGAACCATGCTGGATCCTTCTGACTGTGACCTATTTCCTGTCAGAAGCTCCGCCAGACTCCTAGGCCTGCCTCCCTGACCACTGCTAGAAGTGTGCATCAGAATCATGCATGGAACTTAACAAACACTCCAGATCTACTGAGTTTGAATGGCTGGAGTGGAACCCCAGCAGTACGGATTTTGATGCTCCTCGCCAGGTGATTTTGATGAGCACCTTGACAGGAGCTAGTCAGCCACAGGTTAGCCTTACAGTTCCATGGATACTAGAGAAGACATACCATCTATTTAATAAGGGCCTTGAGTCTAGATTCTATGAAGAATTCTTAAAAGTCAACAATAAAAAGACAAATCATACAACTTAAAAATAAGTAAAGGATTTGAATAGATATTTCTCTGTGAAGACACAAATGGCAAATGAGCCCGTGAAAAGATACTCAACGCCGTTAGTCATTAGGGAAGGGCAAATCAAAACCATGATGAGATACCACTTCACGCTCATTAAAGTAAAAAAGACAGACAATAATAAGTGTTGACAAGGATGTGGAAAAACTGGAAACTTCATACATTGCTGATGGGCTTGTAAAATGATGCAATGTGCTGATTCCTCAAAATGTTAAGAGTTACCATATCAGCCAAGCAGTGCCACTCCTACATGTCTACCCCAGCAAAATAAAGGATATGTCCCCACAAAAATGTGTTTGAAAATGCTCACGGCATTATTCGTAATAGCCAAAAAGTAGGAACAACCCGAATATCCATCAAACTGAGGAATGGACAGACAAAATGTGGCGTATCCTCAAAAGGGAATATTATCAGCAATAAAAAAGGAATAAAGTACTGCTACAACATTCCATAACATGGATGAAATGATAAAACATTATGCTAAGTGAAAGAAGCCAGACACAAAAGTCCACATTATTGTATGGCTACCTTTTTGGGAAATATCCAGAATAGGTAAATACGTAATTGACTAAAAGTAGACTCATGGTCACCACAGAATAGGGTGTGGGTCCTCACGATCACCAGGGTTTGTTTGTTTTTTTAAAGGGTAGGGCTAAAAATGCTCTAAAATTCAGAAGTGGTGATGGCTGCATAACTTTATGAATATAGTAAGAGCCTCTGAATTATAAACTTTAAAGGGATGAATTTGATGGGATGTGAATTATATCTCAATAAAGCTGTTACAAAGAAAAAAAATAAGCAAGACTTTAAACTTCTGAAGTTATTTTAAGCCACTAAGTTTTGGAGTCATTATTTTGAGAAATAGATAGCTAATATAGCTCTGGCAACAATCATTGGTTGAGGGATACCAGAGCAGATAACCTTCTGATCATTGTGGCTCCTGTTCTGTCAAGGGCAGTTCTTCCAGAAAGGGACAGCTGCTGTGAGCCAATAGTCACAGAAGCTGGAAGATGGGGGAAGTGGAGGGGACCTGGGCAGGGTGCCAATTGCATCCACTGTGGGTGTTGATTATAAAGTAAAGAGGATTTTGACAGCTCTGTGTGTGCACACACACACTCACTACCATGGAAGTATTTTACATGCTGTTTGTGGGTACCGTGTCCTTAGTTTGTGTGCCAAGAAGCACACGACTAAAATTGCATTCATGAAGAGTGTCAGCAGAAACGGAGCGGTGGGAAGCAGCAAGGTGATCTGGAGGCACTTTATTTATTACCAACTAGGTCCTGAAAGGTGCTTGCAAACATATAAAGTGCATACAGAGATGATCAATAATAACTAACTCTAGTGCTTTCCCCTCATTACTATTCAAGTCTGCTTCCCAGTGTGACACTTCATAAATCATTCCTAAGTGCGCTATGGGAGGTTGGGAGGGGAGGCACAGAGAAGAGTGGGTGGGGGGAAGGGACTCTACATTGTGGCTGACAATGCCTCAGTTGTCATTTCGGGTTCTGGGTGCTATCTCCACTGGATACATCCGGAAAGTCACCAAGTGAGGGCAAACTGCCTTCTACCTATCCCACCCCTACTCCAACATACTCTGTCCCAGTCCCTGGGTGTAGACGCAGGAGGCCCTGGGCATTTCACTGAGTCAAATGTTAAGTTAAAACACCCCAAAGTCTCAATTTCTGGGGGACCAGAGAAGGAAGCAATTACCAGGCTCCACTAGTGGGAACTGAAAAATGAAAAAGACAAAGCACTGTGTGTGTGTGTGTGTGTGTGTGCAGAACATAGGACCTGGTCACTTGAGGCTCAGATGCCAATAACTCCTAATAAAAATGTGCTCACACTGGACAAAAGTGAACTCAAGCAGAATGTCCGTGCATTTGGCTGCTGGAACTTCAGTGATGCTCTACAGAGCCGCTCCCCACTCCCCACCACCACCATCATCATCATGGACTTAAAGACTGCCTGTTGGCTGGCTTGTAAAGATAACAACAACACTGGTATTGATGATGATGATGAAATGAGGTTGTTGATGAGCCTGTGGACGGTTTTGGTACTGCCTACTTTAGAGTTAAGAAGTACGCATTGGCAGGAAGTGTATTCAAGTGGCATCCAGCCACGGGCGATTGACTGATGACCGTCAGCTAGCTTATAGGCAATACTTATGACAACTATGAGGTCTTTGTTGTTGTCAATGATGGTGATGATGATAGAGAATAGGAGGTAGATCGGGGAAATTATCACCTGGCCTCCAGTAGCTAATGGGCAGTAACGAATAATGGTAATGGATACTTTTCCCCAGGCTTGACTGGGAATTGCTAGTATGAGCATGGAAAAAAGGAGGTTGTAGCTCAGAAGAGAGAAAACAAGCACAGCCCACATTCGAAGTATTGTGAAAAGTGTTGATGGAGAGGGGGACACTCTTGGACTTCATTGCTAGGTGAAGGGTTGCCCTCATCACCATGGACACTGTGGACTGGATAATTTCTTTTAAGTTATTCTTTCTTTCTTCTTCTTCTTTTTTTTAAAGTTTATTTATTTAAGCAATCTCTAAACCCAGCTTGGGCTCCAACTCATGACCCTGAGACCAAGAGTCACAGGCTCCTCCACGCGAGCCAGCCAGGAGCATTCCTGGCACTGTAAGATGTTGAGCAGCATCCCTGGCCTTTGTCCACTTGATGCCAGTAACACCTCCAGCAGCTACAAGGAGAAATGTCTCCAGACACCGCCAAATGTTGCCCGGTGCAGGTCACAATCACCCTTGGTCGAGAACCCTCGGGGGAAGGCAGACACTGCAAAGCAGCGTTGGTCCCAGCCTGACTTTTGTGGGTAGCTTGTACAGGAAGAGACTGTCCTTCTCTGGAGAAAATAACCATCAACAGGAGCAAGACCCATAAACATGACGTTAGGAGCCACAGCCACGGAAGTGCGTGATTTTGGAGAAGTCTCAGCACCTGTGGCCTGGGCCTGCACCCCACCCTGGCCCCTAGTCTGGGAGATGCCTTTGCATCTTGGGACCCTTTTGTTCGGACAGAATCTTTTTCAGGATGTCCTAAGGGAAACCTGGATTCCTCGTGAGCCTCTCTGTCAAATCTTTTTGTGACAGGTGAGTTACCTCTGTTCACAAAGGAAGCCCCGAGAGAACAGAGGCAAACGGGCAAATCCTCACGGTTGAGTCAGCATCCAAGCAGGAAATGGAATCCTGAGGTGTGGCCACTGCCCTGGACTCCCCCGGAGTCGGAGTCCGGGAGGGACTGTGGAAGCCTCCGCACTCCAGGAAATGCAGAATGTGATCGTGGGCTGTGAAGCCTTTAAGAAAGACGGCCCTCTGGTTTCCAAAGAAACAGGATCTAACTGAGAGACTCTGTCCTCATTATCCTCAGTGAAGGTCCTGTTGTGTCTGGAGAAAGTGGCCCATGGTACTCTGCTAGATACTGACTCAGCAATGACTCAGTCTTCTTACCTCCAGATGGACTGGCAGGCACCGCCTCACTTGTTGGGTTTCAGAAGCAAACAGGTGGGTGTCTAGCTCAGACTCTTAGCAGAACGAATGACTCACTTACTTGAATGAATCCCACCCCCGTACCAAGGAGGTGATCTAGGGGTCCGGAGTGGAGAGCCAGCTTGGCTTTCCACAGGCTGTGTGTTCTTGAGGGACTGAAATCTGCTCCCAGCAAATGGCCGGCCTGGCTGGGGACTTTCGGGCAAGAGCTGGGTGGAGCAGTGGGCAGGGCCGGGCTGTTTCTAGGGGTGTCAGGGCGGTATCCCCTGGCCACGGGTAACTCCTCAGGGCACGAGGGGACTCTCTGAAGCATCTGATTCAAAGGGGGAAATAATCTAATGAGAACAGCCAGAGAGGAAAGCAGTAAAAGGAGGCAGAAGTGACTCACTGAAGCACCCATGTGAATGAAGTGAGAGCATTTGTCAGGCTCCGTTAGCCTCACCCAGTGAGCGAGTGGTCCAGGGCACCTCCTGAGGCCCAAGCCAGTGTAGACACCCGGTGAGTCCCTGAGACCCTAGAGCCACAGTATCCTCCTATGAAAAAGCAGGATAACAATGTGTCCTCCGTGGGGGCCTGTGAAAACACATGAAAGAACACGTAAGAAAATGCTTCATGGGTCTGAAGTGTGAGGTGAAAGGTGGCTCTTATTGGCCAAACTCCACATGCTGTATGAACAGCATGTGTATAATAAAGCATCTGCACTTCTGTGGGAGAAGTAATGGGGTTACTTTCACTCCATAGGAAAAATAATACGAGACAGCCTGACCCTCAGCCTTCAAACAGGTTGCAAACAGCCATGGGCTCCCTGCCAGAGCAGGCAGGGTCTTCCCTGGGAGGCCAGGCCTCCAGGCCATTTGAGGCAGAGCTGCTCAGAACCACACCCACCCTCCTCTAAAAGTAGAAAAGGTCCCTGTGGACTCTGGGGCAAATACCTAACGGACCTTGGAGGCTGGAACCCACAGTGGAAGGAAGTCACGCCCTCTCCACACACCAGTAGAGACAAAGGAGCTGGAAGTCCACATCCTTCTGTCCTTCCTGTTGGATCTGATCAATTCAAAAAGGCCTTGGCAATATTCTAGAAGCATACCTGTGGCAGATTGTGTGACAAGATGGCTACAACAACTGTCCTAGCTGGCACAGTAAGTGGTCCTCTCCTCTCATCAAGGGCGTGACTCTGGAACGTGTCTGAGATTCTGTGACCAAGTGAGGTGATGTTGCACACCTTCCAAGCTGAGGCCTTGTGGCTTCTGCTCTTGCTCCCTTGAGTGCCCTGACCACCACTTAAGGAAGCCCATGCTACAGCTCTTACTGAGAGAGTGTGTGGAGAGAGGCCTTGAGACCTGTACAAACCATGTCTTTTGTTTTCTATATTCTGATGCTTTGACATCTGGCTTGCTGACCCTGAGGGGGTTCCCCTCCCAGGGCCAGTCAGTTGTGAGAGACAGTAAGCAACTCTCCCATGAGCGTGCCTTTCATACAGAAAACATACAGATTGGGCCCACACCCCAATCACCTCCTTTATCTGGCTCTCATACTGTGGGCCATTATCCACCTGACTGAATCATGCCAAACAAGTCGGGACAGTCCCTATGCCCCAGAGCCTACCGAAATTATTCCAACTTGCCAATTCTAAATCTGTTTGCCTTGCTTCACCCATTCGTTCCGATGGAAACCACAACAAATGCCCTTGCCCACCTTTCCCCTTCACTTCCTCTGCCTCCTGACTTGACCCTGATGCTTCCCTGTGTAGCCCTCTGTGGCCCAGCATGCCTTCTTCTCTGGGGATTTGTGAGTATAACAAACCATCTTTTCAGTGTCAATCATCTCCTGATCGCTTGCCCTCACCATGCTTGAGTAACAATAAAACCTATATTTTAGGACAATACTGCATGGAGAGAAAGGCCCAGATGACACAGCATCTCACCTGCTTGCATCCCCAGGCTGAACCCCCCCAGCTGAACACAGCCACACGCGGGAGTCCAGACAAGACCCACAGAAGAACCTCCCAGAGAACCAAATCATGAGGAATAATAAATTGTTGTTTTAGGCCAGTAAGTTTTGAGGTCATCCGTTAAGTCACAATAGCTAACCAAAGCACCCAGCACCTTATCACTTTGGTGTTTCAGTGTTTGTGGTCTGAGATTATTGATTTGGGTGCTTGACTGAGATTACTCTTCATGGCAAAGCCTGGTAGGTAGTTTCATAAATAAAATTCAAATTTTCTTACTGACCTTTGCTTTATTGAAGAGCTGTTTACTTAGCCCCTTCCAAATGAGACAGATTATACCTTCTAGACTTACCCCTCTGGCAAAGGGTGGAGTGGCTCACCTCTGCCAAACATGAGCCTCAGTGATCCCACGTGCAACTGACACACACTAAGCCCATCCCCAGAAGAAGACGCAAGGCGCTCTGGGGGCTGCTGGCACACCCACCCGCTCTGGGTGCCGTTTCTGAGACCGTGCACCTCCCTGAATGTATGTAAAGCACTGCCCTGTGCTGAACTGTCATCTCCCTGTGTGCCCATGTCCTCCACTCACCCAGGGGGTTCCCTCCCTCAGGATAGGGACAAGACTGCCTAGCAAAGTACCCATCATGTACTAGACGTTCTAGAAATATTTTTGTGTAATCAGTTTCTGTAGGCTCCTGATTTTTCTTTGCTAGGCACCAGTTTGCTGCTCTGAAGACGGGGCCCCCACTGACCTGACAGTGGACAAGCTATTAAACATAAGTCACATCATGCCACTTCTCTGCCCAGACCTCTGCTGGCTCCTCACTTTGCTCAGATGCAGAGCCACCAAGGCAACCCCCTCACGGTGCCTCTCCCCCCCCAACTCTCCTACCACACTCCCGGCCCCCCTTGCCTCTCCCTGCTGCCTGAGCTTCTGCATTACCATTTCTTCTGCCTGGGACTCATTTACTTCAGGTATCCACATGGTTTACTCCCTTGAGTGTTTGCTCAAATGTCACCTGCCAGGGTGTGCCCCCACCCCCACTTCAGCCCTACCCTGTCTCGTCTCCATCCTTTGTCTTCCTCCATCACCATCTGGAAGACCATAGATGTAATTGTCTGTCGATTAACCTCCCCCATATTACATAAGGGTCTGACAGGGCAGCGATCCAGGGGTATTCACTGGGTGCCTCGCACAGTGCATGCAACAGGTGTTCAGTTAATATGAAAAGACTGAATAAATGCAAGGGACGCAGAGCTCCTGTGACCTGTGTTCACAGGCTTTATCTTGGTGTGGCTGCCTGTGACCACTCTGCAAACAGCCTTCTCTGTCTCACATGGAAGTGGCAGCCTCAGGTGTCACTCACACCCTTCTTGCAGCAAGATCAGCACCTCCTGTGCATCCTGGACAGAGCCCCCAGCCACAGTGCATTCACAGAGAGGGGTCTCTAAAGACTTGGTAAGATTGGAAAGAGGGTTTCCATGGTACATCATTTGGCCACACTTTTTAAAATCTCCCTTTAAATATCTTTGTTCTTTCCCCAAAGTTTCTTTCTAGGCAACCCCCTACTTATTTATCCAGGTCCCTTCCAGGGAGCCTCATATGCCCCCCCTACACTCAGTAGGTGTCACCCCATGCACCCCACACCCTGGGCTTCTCCCAAAAGCAGTACTATGCTTTCTGTGTGTCTGCCTCCCACATTGGCTTATAGGCAGCTGAGAGGCAGGGACAGTATCCCCAGGGCCCAGTGCCATCCTGGCACCTGTAATAAATCCATTCACATGTAATAAATGCTCACTGGGCAGATGAATGAATACATGAACAGATGAAGCAGGAGAAATACTTTGGAATCTATAAAGTACACTGATGGAAATGATTAGGAGAAAGGACTTCAGGGTTCTGAAATTCACCCCCAGAGCCCAGAGCGCTGTCTGGCATCCAGTGCTAATAGGTGTCCCTTAGACAAAGCTTTCCAAGGAAAGACATTCCATGGCTTCTTCTCTTCCTCTTTCTTGGTGCAAAGCCTGTTGATTCAGACACCAAATTAACAACCAGAGGGGAAAACAAATTGCATCCCCAGGGCTTGGTCTACACTGTTGTCCTGAAGCTAAGGTTCCACGTGGAGTACAGTTGAGGTCATCTCCCTGCTCCACTCTTGGAACCCTCTCTTTCCCCCAAAAGGCATGGCCAGGGGCCTCAATCCATTTGCAAAAAAAAAAAAAAAAAAAAAAAAAAAAAAAAAAAAAATTCTAATGAGATACATAAAATCCTAAACAGATAACCAAGAAGCTAAGTGAAGAGGTTTGCTTTTACCTGTAACACTTTGAAATTTACCAAAGGGTTTGAAAAAAAATTGTACTGGTACCAAAGAAATAGGAAGGGTGGCCCTAAAGGGGCAATTCAGCAGAATGCATCTCTTGGAATGACTGTAATTATATTGTCTGCCTACTCTCCAGGCCAGTGACAGCGTGTGCTTAGCGAGCTGTTCCCTGGTGTGCAGGACCCGCGTTCCTCTTTCTCTGGATTTGCAGCTGCATTGCAGGGGCAGCTTAAAATAACCCAAATCCAGGCCAGGCTGCATGCGGATGTGGAAGTCGGACCTTTTGGGCTACAGAGCCTGAGGCAGGACCACCCGGAGTCTGCAGCCATTATGGCATATATCCTTTGAGGGGATGCTAATGAACAGAAGCCTCCAGAGGATGGGGATGGCCAGAGAACGCAGCCTGTCCCCATCCGTAGGCATTTTCTCCTGGAAAATGTATCCACAGGACAAGTGTCGGAAGTTTCTGAAAATAACATTGCCTCACGTGTTCTGAAGATGACAAAATCACCGCAGCATGTTGTCATTAGGTGGGCCTGCGGTGATGAAGCCGCGTGGCTGGGCTTTGGGTGCGTTTGGGAGGACCAAGACAGGAAGGGGACGCCGGAGGCTGTCAGCCTGCTCCTGGGCTGCAAACACACTGAGAGGGCCTGACAGGCAAAACTGACATCTGCCAGGGAACAAGTGGCTGCCATCAAGCCCTTCTCTGCTCAGCTCTCTGCAGGGTTGGAGATGTTTCCAGATGTCCTTGTGTTTTAACACAGTCTCTTTTTAACACACACCAGGAAGAAAACAAGCCCGGGGTACAAGCTGCAAGGATTACCCACTTGATTGCCAAGGTCAGCTTATCCCGGGGACAACAGTGACCACTTCGATGGGGGTTCTGGGCCAGCATGAGTGGTATCATGTACCCCATCAGGTAAAGCTTCATTTAATCCCCATAAAATTCTCTGAGGTGGGTCACAGTAAGCCCATGTAATGGACAGGAATGGAGGAATGCAGCATCTAGGGCCCATCCCAAGGCAGAGGACACCTAGAGAGAGGAGAGATACAAGTGGCTCCCACCTGACAGTAGGGGCCTGGTGGGGAAATGCTCCTTGGGAACACAGGCTGACTTCTGATTCCCCACTTAGCCCCCTGCCACCAGATGAAGAAGGGCCGGAGACGTGAGTTCAACCATTGACCCTGCCACCGCAGGCAAGTTACGTGATCTCCTTGGATGGCAGTGTCTTCGTCCACAAGGCGGGAACATGCTTCCTTGCAGCCACAGCGATGGTCAACAGAAACTACTCGACCACTCATAGGCGTTCCATAAATGTGTGAGAGGGAAGTTAGGTAGTGAAAAGTGGTATTCAAGCAACTTCTTAATGCCATACATGCCTCCAGGATCGAGGAAATCAGATGAGCCAGACCCTGTTGCTAAGGAAGCAGTTCTAGTGACCCAATCACACCACTTGAGAGCTGGCCAAATCGTGCATTAGCTTAGAGACCCTGGGTCCTGAGAGTGCTGCCCACAGAATGGCCGTCATGCCATTGGGGCCCCAGCCCACATCTACTGAATCAGAATCTGATTTTAGCAAGAGCCCAGGTGAACCAGTGCATGTTGGAGTCTGAGACACACTGTGGGGCCAGCCCTTGGACTCTGCATTTGAATCTTGTTTGGAGCACTTTGTGGCTATGACTTCAGCCCGTGACTTAATGACCTTATTAGGGATAGATCCAAGTCTTGTGTGGCCTAAAGTTTATGTGGTTGGGTACGTTCTCTTTAAGGAAAAGGACTCGGGGTGCCTGCGTGGCTCAGTAGGTTAGGCGTCTGATTCCTGATCTCAGCTCAGGACTTGATCTCAAGGTCGTGAGTTCAAGCCCCACACTGGGCTCCATGCTGAGCATAAAGACTACTTAAAAATAATAGTAATAATAAAATGTGAATTAAACATTTTTTAAAAAAAGAAGGGCTGTAAAATTACAAACAAAAAATTAGGTAAGAAAGTGACAATTTAGAATGCAAACAGATTACAAATATTAAAGAGCTGGCACAAAAATAGCCATTTGTATTAAATGCCACAAACAGCAACAATCCAGAACAATCCAGAAAAATAAATTAACACCCTTGTGTAATACCTTCATCCTCTATTTGAGGGTTCTGATTGCCTCCTCATATGACGTTATAAAAGATAATTCAGTCTTTCCTCCAGTTGGTTGATGGGAATGTTTTCATCATTGACAGTTGTTTATAATTGTATAGACCACACTATCAAGTATATTCCTGACAGGAGAGAACTTCTATCGATGAGACTCAGCTTCCCTGCTAGCAATTTTGGGAGAACTCTCCACAGAGTAGCTTTGAGCGTCCAGACCTGTGCCTCTGCCAATATCCATATGCCTCCATATATACTGCAACCCTCGTACCGCCATGACACTGGGTGAGTCAGAAAGTTGGACAGGAGAGTCGTCCTTGGAGCCATCTACACAAGGAGCTGGCTTGAACCATATACAGAAGTGACTGCACATCACATAAACTTATCTTACTCTGCTCGAAATCAGCGTATGCTGTACTTGACATCCCCTCACCCCAAAACTTACTGTGATCATCCAATGTCACCTGACACAGGAAACATGTGCTAGAGGGGACATCACGTGGAAAGAGAGACCGGCCCCAACCATTTGCAACTGAAATAACTTGCTTTGCAAAACTTACAAAACACACGACCGTGAGAACATGATGAGGGACCCCTACCCGGGCTGGCAGGGGCCTGTGCACCAGCGGGGCCTTGAAGCTGAAGCTGCATTGGCTCATAGTGAAGGGCCCCTGTAGTCTCCAATACAGCAGTATTTTACACGTGGCTGTGCGAGAAATGGGCAGAAGAGACACAGAAAGCCTTTCTTCGTACATAGCATGGTGACTAACATGTTTAAGACTCATTTAGTGATCTCTGTTTTCAACCAGTTCTTCCCTTGTTGGAAAACCCATTTTCTTCTAAGCTGCATTTCAGGTTAGAGAAAAAAGTCACACGGAGCCAGGCTCTGACTTGTGTTTGGCACTTGTGGCCTTCATAGCAGGGACGAGGCCAGCCCCTCATCCCAGGGTCTATCTCCCAGGCAGGGCCTGGCTCCCTGGAGAACATTCGGCCAAGAGTCCCTCAGGGTCACCTCAGGCCAGTTACCCAAGGAATCTTTAAATCTGAGCATTTAAGGGGCACCTGGGTGGCTCAGTCGGTTAAGCGTCTGACTCTTGGTTTGGTCTCACAGCTTCGAGAATGGTAGCACGGGGCCTGCTTGGATTCTCTCTCTCCTTCTCTCTCTGCCCCTCCCCCACTCACAGTCTCCATCTCTCTCAAAATAATAAACTTTAAAAATAGGTAGATAAATAAATTTGAGCATTTAAGTCACCCACATGAAATTTCTCCTTCACCTCGGTGATTTGCTTCTCAAGATCATATCAAACATACTCTGTCCACTCCAATTAGCTTCAGCAAGCATTGATTGACCATTCATACCCTCCTCCCCTTTCTTCATTCATCTGCCTTCCAAGCATTGGCATGCAGCATTCTCCCTTTATCCTCAGGTTCCAGAACACTGACTGATGCACCCAAGGTGATCTGTGGAGTGATTTAAACGCAGGCCTGTGTCCAAATCCAGTGCTTGGTCCACTCCACTGCCTAAGAGGAGCACCATCAAGGCCCCCACTCCACACTCACTGTGGGCGAGGCTCTGTTTCCCTCCTACTGGCCAGGCCAAGACTCTTCTTACAAGGAGGATGTGATTTATGGATCACAGCCCACGCACCTCCCAGCCCCACATTACACCTGTTTGTTTTGTAACATACCCCTGAAAGGGACAAATATCACAATGGAGCTCAGCAGAGCAATCTTTCCTTCCATTTCTCAAAGGCTTTCCAACAGATCAGCAACATCCATGGGCGTGGTCTTTCTAAACAAAAGGGGACAAGCCAGTGGGGATGTGACCCTGCAGGATAGAAGGGCAAGGTTAGCTAAGCCCAGGTGTGAGGGTGTGAGGGGCACCCAGACAGTCCTGCTTGCCCCAGAGAGGATGCTCAGGGGGAGGGAAGAGAGGGAGACACTGGAACAAGATCGGGTCAAGAGCAAAGACAGAAGAGCCCAAAGTTCCTGGATCTGCAATCTGCCACCTCCACACTGCCCGGGTCCCAGGTACTTTCACACCTGAGCCACTCCAGCTGGCTGTTTCCTAGGGGTTGAGCCGTGCCTCCCGGAGTCCTGCAATTTATGGACAACGGGCCCTCAAGGCCGTGCAGAAGAGCCCTAAGGTCACAGCAATTCTGTGATTTACGAAGTGTGTGTGCTAGTACTTACACCTTGGAGTCCATTTTCCTGAACTGTAAAGTGTGCAAGGATTAAATGAGATTCACAAATGTGTCTGACTTGCATCAGGTGCCCAGTAAATCACAGTATTATCACCGTCCTGTCTTGACCCCTGGTCCCTTTGCCCGTGGGGAACTCCAAACTCGCATGTCCCAAACAGCAGACTCGGTGTCCTCAAAGATTGTCAACATTCTCTCTTCCCACCCCCAGATGTTTGAGCGATTCATTCCTGGTTACGGAAGAATTAACCCCACTGTACTCTGCCTCGTTCACCTCTGCCCCAGAAATTTGCTCCATCAGTTTACTCCCTTTTTCAGATCTGTCCTCTGAGCCCCGAGATAGTGATGCCTCTCCATCCTGGAAATACCTTCCTCCTCCCTGCCACCCTCACATGCTGTTCCCTTTTGCTCCCTTTTTGCCATCACGCTTCTTGAAGTGATGAGCTGCGCTTCTCGTAGCTGGCAGCCTCCACTACCTTCTATTGCCAAGTCCAGCCATGCCTCTGGGGTCAACCCCTCCTTCTGCCACCACAGCCCCCCAGGTGTGCCCCTCCGGGTACCCGGAACCTTGGTGAAAGCCCCTCGGTCCTCTTCTTTCTCAAGTCCTTTACAACAATTAATGCTGCTGATGTTTCCTTCTTTAAAAATCTCTCTCCATGCCTGGATATTTTAGAAACGCATACTGCAGTATGGAGGGGTAGAAAGACACAGTGTCTGGGATTTGCTTTAAACTACCTCAGCAACTTGGGGCACCTGGGTGGCTCAGTCCGTTGAGCATCTGACTCTTGGTTTCAGCCCAGGTCATGATCTCTCAGTTTCGTGAGTTCGAGCCCCCATCGGGCTCGCTGTCCCTCCTCCACTTGCACTATCTCTGTCTCTCTCAAAATAAATAAATAAACTTGAAAAAAATGTTAAGCCACTTCAGCAACTCAAAAAAGGAAAGAAGAGGGGGAAGAGAAGAAGCAATCTTGGCAAAATCTTGAAAATTATTTAATTCAAGGAGAGGTTAAGGGCAGGTGTATGGAGACTCACTGCATTCTTCTCTGTGTTTCTATATACTGAGCTGTAAAAAAAAATGTGTTTTTCCTGGACCTCCTCATCAATCATCCCTCCTGGCTGTTTTCCTTCTCTGAGTCCCCTTCTGAGACCTACCTCTGCTTTACCACCACATCCTCCCTTAAAAATAAGTGATTCCCAAGGTATTTGCTCCCATCGGTGTAGCGAATCAAGGCGCAGAGCCTGGGCAAGTGCATCCATCCCGCAGCTCAACCCGAGCTTTTGGTAAAGATGACCCCTCCTCTGTCTGCAGCTTTGGGCCTGGCCTCTCTGCAAACTCCAGACCCCCATGTATTTTTTTTAATCTATTCATATTTTTGGGTGCCTGGGTGGCTCAGTCAGTTAAACATTCGACTTCGGCTCAGGTCATGATCTCATGGTTCGTGAGTTCGAGTCCCACGATCGGGCTCTCTGTTCTCAGTTCAGAGCCCACTTTGGATCCTCTGTCCCCCCCTCTCTCTGTCCCTCTTCTATTCCTGCTCTCTCTCAAAAATAAACATCTGGAAAAAAATTATTCATATTTTAAATATATATAAGTAGAATAATAAAACAAACCCAATGTGCTCACAACCAGATTTGACCAGTGCTGACATTTTTGCTTCATATTTTTAGAAAGAACATATACCTCCTAAATACCTCTCAGACTCTTCCAGACCCCTTCCTCTTCCTTCTTTCCTCAGGGGAAACCACTGTTCTGAACTCAGCATATATTTCCACACCATGTTTATACTTGGACTACAAAAGCCTGTGTCTACCACAATATATGGAACTATTTTCTTTTAGAAATTTACACAAAGCAATTTCACTTCATTTTTCCATCTGCAACTTTTTTCCCCGAACATTGTGCTTTTGAGATTTCTCCATATTGATACCTGCAGACTTAGCTCGTTCCTCTTGCTGTATGACACATGCCACAGGTCGTCTACCCTTTTCCCTCTTGACGGACACCTTGGCTGTTCCCTGTACAAACAATGCCATAATGACTGTCTCCCTGCGCACACATTCATGAGCATCTACACAACAGATCGTCTCCCGGAGGCCCTCAACACTTTGCTGTGCTGGTTTGCTTTCTGTTTCGCCCACTTGACCCCAAGCAGAATACATTCATTTCATCTCTCTATTATCACATCATACCTAACTCATAGTGAATTAACATGAGGGAGGAAGGGAAGGAGGGAAGGAAGTCATAGAACTTCCCACCACCAAGGTCAAGATCAAAGGACTTAGGCAGCCAGGGGCATTATTTCGTGGAAATTCAGGTATGAAGTTGGTAGTGAGGAGTCCAAGAGGCATTGTAATAGTGATTTATATGCCTAGGATCAAACAGCATACTCTCAGCATGCTTTCTACTTCTCAGTAGAAAATAAATGAGAGCCACTGCTTGTACTTTGTGGTACTTAGGCTTCTGATAAAAGCCGGGTATAGTTAGTCTTTCGTGTAGTTTTTCAGATGAAGAACAACTACATTGTCTTCAGCCAGCCAAGTGTAGACAGATAAAGGACAAGATTTCATGGTAATTCAGCAAACGTGCACTTAACTTCTGTGCCAGGCACAGCTCAGGTGAACTCTGAGGGCGGTCTGGACTAAGGCCTCAGGATGAGAAGGGGGTCACTGTGAAAGTCACTAGAGCTATAATTATTGACTGGCTGGCAGGTGGGGGTGGGTGGCACCCAGGATGGACTTGGTCTCGGGCTTCTTCAGAGCTCTGCTGGGTGGTGGGGTCACTCACTAACCTCCTACAGGTACAGGTTGTCTCCTGGACAGGTAAGGCCTGGAACATCAGACCCACAAGAGGTCTGGGCAGCCAGGGCAGGGACAGGACTGGCCCCAGGGGAGATCTTCGAACACTGTGCACAAGGGGAAGCCAGGGACAGGACTGAGGACCTCAGAGCAGATGGAGCTAAAGAAGGATTGGTCCCTCCATGAGACTGGACTCAGGACCACACACTGGGGCAGCCATGCTGTCAGACCAGGGGCAGGGGAAGCCCTTTGAAGGAAGAGAGCCCTTTGAAGGAAGGAAGCAGACACAGGGGAGATGCAGGACAGGAGGCAAGGAGAGAGGACAGGTCCCAAGGGCCCCATTTGTCTGCTCCAGGTACCCCCATCTGGGTTACAGCTGGGCTTAGGCGAAAGCCATGAAGCCCGCCTTTCTCCATCTCTGACCACAATGAGGCAACGTCCTGCCTGCTGCTCTCAGGTGGCGTCCTGGCTGCAGTCCCCTCCCCACACAGCAGCTGGATTGGTCTTTTTAAAAGAAAAATGTGGGGCGCCTGGGTGGCGCAGTCGGTTAAGCGTCCGACTTCAGCCAGGTCACGATCTCGCGGTCCGTGAGTTCGAGCCCCGCGTCGGGCTCTGGGCTGATGGCTCAGAGCCTGGAGCCTGTTTCCGATTCTGTATCTCCCTCTCTCTCTGCCCCTCCCCCGTTCATGCTCTGTCTCTCTCTGTCCCAAAAATAAATAATAAAAAACGTTGAAAAAAAAAATTAAAAAAAAAAAAAAAGAAAAATGAAATCACGTCACTCCTCTCCTCCAAACCCTCTGATGTCTTCCATCAGCCTTGGAATGAAAGGCCAGCTTCTTGCTCTGGAGAGCATGCCCCTTTGAGATCTGGCCCTACCCTTCCAACCATGCTTCCTCTTACTCTCTGGCACTTTCCGGGGACTCTCCCAGCTGGGTCCCCTAAGTCCTTCACACTCAAAGGGCTGCATCTGTCTACTGACTCCTTTGCGGGGACACCTCTCCTGCTGCCTAGCTAAAATACCCTGTCCCCACCCGTCAGCACCATCACCTCCACCCTACTGTCCTGCTACAGTGTCTCTGCAGCACTTTGCACTAGCAGAGATGATATTATCTGTTTGTTTATTGCTCTCTTTCTCTGTCGCAACAGAATTTCAGCTTCTGAAGGGCATGGGCCTTGTCTGTTTCATTCCCCTGCTGTAGCCCCAACGCCCACAATTGGGATAGATGCCTAGTCAGTATTTGTTGTAGGAAGGAATGGGTTCCAGGTGGCCTTCAGATTCCCAGCCCCAAATATTCCTGGGGCTCGACTGCGTTCCCTCAACACCCCTACATCCCGATTATAAATCCCCCCACGGCTTGAACTTGCTCGGTTTGGCTTCTGATATGTGTAGTTCACAGTTCCAGCAAGCCTCGAGGAGCCGGGCAGAGAGGAAGCTGTCTGGAGTGTCCATCCTGTTCGACACTCAGATATTTGACCTGAGGACCGAGAAGTGGCCACAGATTGTCAAGCTGTCAAGTGTGTGTGGCCACTGTGAGCACTAAAGGCTTCTATCAGGGGATGGGAGGGCAAGCCTGGGTTTCTCCTTCAATACCTGGTGTGGAGTAGGCATTCAGATATCTAGCAGTTTCCTCTCTGTCCATAAACGTGGGTCTGCCGGGTAATTGCTTTTGCAACTGCCAATTCCACCTGGCTAGAAATTACATGTCAGTCATTCCACACAGGAATCCAGGAGCCTTAAGGGACCCTCTGTTCCTGAGCCTGGCAGGCTGGCTCCTCAGTCCTCAGTGTCTAAGTTCCCAGCAGTGCTCGGAGTCCACTTCCAGGCTGCGTGTGGGCGAGGGGATCCTCTGAGGCTTGGCTGTCCTGGGGCTGTCCCTCTCTAAGACACGCCAGGTGGCCTCTGCCTCAGAAGTGCCATCACAAGCCCACCTGACTGACAGCCAGGCAGCACCTGTCTTCTGCTTGCCCCGGCCACGAGGGGAGCTCTGAGCAGCCCGCAGCCACTGCAGCAAAACGCAGCCTGGAGGGGGATGGGCTGCTCTACTTTTGAGCCATCAGAACTAAAGGGGTTCAAGCATTTTCTCCCACATATATGCTCCCTCCTCTTCCCTCTCTCCAACTCAGCCAGGAGGGGCAGCGTGAGGGGCGGGGGCAGAGTCCAGAGCATTTTCTCCGAATTCAACCGAAGGTGAGCCTTCTCCTGGTTCACACTTCCATGCCATCATCCCTCCCTCTGACCAGTGTGGGGGGTTGTGGTGTGTGTGTGTGTGTGTGTGTGTGTGTGTTGGGAAAGGTGCGCAAGTTGAGCCTGATGTGTAGTCTTCCCATTAACTCATCTGGGTTGGGCCATTTTGAAATATAAAAGCAAGACTTCTGACGTCGTTCTCCCGGTCCTCCCTCCCACCTCTCTCTGAAAACACTGGCCTCTATGCAGGAGAGGTCATGGGGTGTAGACAAATGGGCTGGGGAGAGGTGGACAACTCTTCAGTCAGTCTTTCACAGACCACCCCCTGGAGTTACTACCTGAAATACTTTCACAGTTACTGCATCAGGAGAACCTCTGCCTGTGCCCTATTCTTTTTTAGACAGATACACGAGAGTTTCTGAGAGCTCCATTAAGGAGTCTCCATGAAGGAGTCCTGTTTATACAGCAGGGTTTTCCAAACTCACCTGGCTTCTGGAGATTCTTTGGAGAAGCTTGAGTGGGCCCAGGGGCAGGCTTAGGCTGTGACTGCTGGCACTGGTTGGCTCAGGGGACTTCGGTGACCTTAGTGGGGTGGCTTTGTTTCCTACGGCTGCTGAAACAAATTATCACAAACTTAGCAGCTCAAATTTATTATCTTGCAGTTCTGGAGGTCAGAAGTCCAAAATGGGTGTTATGGGCTAAGATCAAGACATCGGCAGGGGTGTTTTCTTCTGGAAGCTCAAGGGAAGAGTCCATTTCCCTGCCTTTCCCAGCTTCTTGACGCCACCTTCATTCCTTGGTTGGAGCCCCCATCCTCCAGCTTCGAGCACAACACCCCAACCCCTGCTTCTGTCCTCCCATGTCCTTCTCTGACCCTGACCTTCCTGTGTCACACTTGTGAGGACCCTCATGAGGATATTGGCCCAGCTGGGTCATCCAGGACTCTCTCCTCGCCTCAAGATCTTTCATTCCATCACGCCCGCAAAGTCCCATTCACAGGGTTGGAAGACGAGGGTGTGCACATCAGTGGGGACCACTGTTCTGTCGACCAGAGTGTGTGGCGCCGGAGGGATGAAGTGGGCTGTTTGAAGCCCTGACTAGATTCAGGTGGTGGCAGGTCACCTCATGTGGAGCCGACTGGGTGGCCTTCTTGGACAAGCCTCTTTGTTGGCAAGTTCAGACGGGGCCTTGGGAATTCAACATTGCAGCCCACCTATGCCAGCAGGGATAGAGGGACAAACTTTTGACAAACCCGCCCTGGTTTTAGACTCCGAGATCTGGGCTGTGACTCGGGCCTCCTTACCTCTTGTAGAGGCCCTGCTTCCAAGCTATATGATGAAGTGTCTCAAGAAATCAGATACAAATGGGCCAATGAGGAGCTGGCTTTGTGGACCTGACATGGCCTCTGCGTCCCAGGTCATGACGAGCCGGGGAAGCGGTGGAACCGGTGGCTTGTTAATGTCAGGAGAAACAAAAACAGAATCAGCTGTGCCAGATCCACACTGAGGTTTGGGAAAGGCATCAGCCAGAGTACCTCATCTCTGGGGTCCACGCGGGCAGCTCCCCAGGGGGGGCGCTTCTTGAAAGTGGGCTTGCCCTGTGACTGAGGTTGAGGACGGAGGACCAGGACTTGAAAGAATGCTGTGATACAAACAACTCCAAAGCTGCCTGTTAAAAAAGAAAATAACAGCAAAAAAAGAAAAAAAAAAGATAAAAAAAAAGGATGGAAGGAAAGAAGGAAGGGAGAGAGAGAGGGGAGGGGGGAGTAAAAGAAAGAAAAGGAAAAGAGGGGGGAGGGGAAGGGTAGAA
>NW_024412428.1:18986900-19037942 GCF_014898765.1 Herpailurus yagouaroundi | reverse complement strand
AGGAAAAGAGGGGGGAGGGGACGGGTAGAAGGAGAGGGGATGCAAACCCCCCCCAACCCCCCCCCCCCCCCCCCCCCCCCGCCGCCAACCTCTCCCCAGGCCCTCAGCCCATCCTCCTGCAGAGGTGAGAAGCCAGGAAGCTCTTCAGCTTTCATGGCAGGTGTATCTCCTTCCACAGGTTCACTCTAGCCCAAATGTATCCAGTTGAACCATATTTCTGGGTGTGTATCTGTTTTGTTCCTGCTTTGGGAAGAAGCATCCTTTGAACTTCATGAATGAAGGAACATCAGTCCCACTCCAGGCTCAGGGGTAGGTAGGGAAGAGGAGGAACTTCCTATCTAGCTGAGTCTGGAAATCACACCTTCCTCAGCCTCTGACTCTATATGGACAAGTCTGTTGTGTCCCCTGCCTTTCAGCGCCCATGCCCTGGGCCACCTGGGGTGACCATCTGGAGATTGGAGCCAAGATGCCGTTGGACTCTCTTTCCCCAACTGTTGCCTTCCTTATCAGTTCTTGGGAGAGGAGGCAGGCTGTTGAGGGTCATCACCATCCTGTGAGAGGATTTCTGCCCATTAGGGCCGTGTATGTGTGTGTGTGTGTGTGTGTGTGTGTGCACACTGGGGAGGAGTGTGTGCACACTGAGGAGGAGGAAGGAAGGAGTCATTTGCATTGACTGTCCTTCAAGTGGACAGGACAGCAATGAGAACTGATGGTGAAAACCACATATATACTAAACATTACCTACAAATGGGTGGAGCCTTAAATGGAAAACAAACCTGTCACCCTGAGGTGTCTAGTATTTTTCACACTTTAGTGGACACCCCACTAGAACCAAACTTAAGTATCCCTAAAGTCAGGGACTGGCAGTATAAGCTTCTTTTAGAATCCCCAAAGTAATAAATTCCAAGATTTAGCTGGATTCTAAGCTCATATGGATTTTAGCTTTAATTCTGACCATTTAACAGGAAGGGGAAAACAGAAGTTTATAAAACATGTATAATCTTCCAGAAAACAAGATCCCCTCTCTGCCCCCACCCTGCAGTGGACCTTTATTAAAGGCAGGTTATCCTGTGATAAATGCACATGACGTCATGGCCTCTCTACTTCTGTGACGGAGGTAGCACACCTCTGCCTGGGGCATATTTAGCCACCAAAGCTGAGTCATCAGAAACAGGAGAGCAAGCTTGTTCTGTTTAATCAAATATCAGTATATTCTTTAGGAAACCATACCCGAAGTGATGTAATTCTGCCCTGGAGAGAAAGGAAAGACATCAAAAGAGATTGGTAAAAATGCTCAAAGTCCTAAATAGGACGCAGACGAGTTGAGACAAGGTCCTGCCTTCTCAACCAGGCTGATAGGACCAAAAAAAGAAGCCACTTTCCTTTTTCACGCCTCTTGTTCACTAGCACCCTTAACTTATTTCCCTAATTCCCACTGTGCATCATGCAAACTGTCAATACATAATCCACAATTCCATTTGGGCCACACAAGCAGGTGAAGTAGGAGTTATTGATTTGGGAGCTCAGAAGGCAGAGTGACCTTCTCATGGGATGGAATCAGGCTTTGAACTCAGGTCTAAAGTGGATGCTTTTACCCTCTCCTCCACTGTATGGTCTCCCCCTGCCCTGTTCTTCCTGGAACTTTTGGACATGCCACGGCAGAGCATCAGACTCTAGAACCACCACGAATTGAGAAGCGGGAGTCAAGCCCGGTGCCCGGCATCTGGACAAGAGTGCTCCTTTTAGGAGTTTGAGCCCTGCGTCAGGCTCTGGGCTAACAGCTCAGAGCCTGGAGCCTGGTTTGGATTCTGTGTCTCCCTCTCCTTCTGCCCCTCCCCTGCTTGTGCTCGTTCTCTCTCTCTCTCTCTTTCAAAAATAAATACACATTGAAAAATTTCTTAAAGCAAGCCACATGGTCCATGGAGTCTGAGAAGCAGACCCGTAAGTGGGCCTTCCTCCGGCCCAGTGAGGGAATATACAGGGTGATTTTTACCTGCTTGTGAGGAAAGGCTGAGTTGTTTTCATCCTAGATGACATCCACCATGACATCCACCATCACCCGTGACATCAACTACGGCAGCTGACGTTTGTGGCGTGCTGAGGATGTGCTTTCCTCAGATGACTTCATTGTATCCTCACATGATCCTGGGAAGTGGAGACTGTAATTCGGCCCATTTTGTACAGATGAGAGAGCCGAGGCCCCAGGTCATGCTTTGTTATTTTTTCAATCGCAGTGAGGTAGGAGGCTCTATAGAAGACACCTGCATCGCCTGCTAAGGTTCCTGAGACCATCGGCCACCTTGCACTTGTGTGGGGGTTTCCTACGGACTGCCCCTTATCCACGTTATCTCGGGACAAGAAAGAGGGTGGGGCTCCCCACCGAACAGAAGAAGAAATAGAGGTCCGCAGCAGGAAAGCCCTGCTCAGGATCAAGTGACCCCCAAGGCTGTCATTTGGACACTGCGGGGAACACACTTCTGCCCAGGGGGTTGGGGTGGAGTCCTATAAACCCAAGGCAAACACAGGAGTCTCAGAACTTAGAGCTAGGGGCCATTGAAAATCACTATGAGGGGCGCCTGGGTGGCGTAGTCGGTTAAGCGTCCGACTTCAGCCAGGTCACGATCTCGCGGTCCGTGAGTTTGAGCCCCGCGTCGGGCTCTGGGCTGATGGCTCAGAGCCTGGAGCCTGTTTCCGATTCTGTGTCTCCCTCTCTCTCTGCCCCTCCCCCGTTCATGCTCTGTCTCTCTCTGTCCCAAAAATAAATAAAAACGTTGAAAAAAATTAAAAAAAAAAAAGAAAATCACTATGAGAATTTCAATCTTTTTTTTTTTTTTTTTTTTAACCCTTAAAATAAAAAAAAAAAAAAAGCCTTAACTTGGAAATAGCATGAAGCTCAGACGCACATGGTGATGGAGAAATTCACTGCCGAGTCGTCCCCACCATGTACTCCGCACGGCTAAATGTGGGCTGCCAGCACAAATACATCGTAGTTCAGAGGCCCCTTTGCCAGAGCCAGACTCCAGCCTCACCCTCTGCAACGTCTCCCATTTTCGTTTTGATGAGGTTTATGTGAATTTCCAGATGCTCCAAAAAAAAAAAAAAAAAAATGATCAAGAGAATTTAGGATCCTGCTGCCAACTAGGAGGTTGTTTTGGACAGAGAGACACCTGGTGGCTCTTGAGATAAACCACACAGTCCTGTGAAAGGACACTCTCTTCCCCCAAGCATGTGACGGGGACCAGGGGTGCCAGGGAGGCCCAGCTTCTCCTGCCGAGAGCACTGGGCATCACGTTTGCAGGGAGGTGGGTGGGCCCCACAGGGCCAGAGCTGAGTGGGCTTAAACACCCTTCCCGGCTTTGTCCCCTGGACAGTCCGCTGGAGGCCCCTCAGCTTGGTCACCCCCATCTGTGGAAATGAGACTGACTGATGCCCACCGCTCTTACTGTCATTGCGAGGACAGGGTGAGCAGGAAAGACAGAGCCCACTGTGGCCCCAGCACACAGCTGGCGGCCTGGCCTCCCAGGGTTTGAACGTTGTCACGGGGTCTTGGGTACCAGTCGGTTCACAACAGCTCCGTCCCCGGCACGTTACAGCACCTCTCCCTCCACTAGATCAGGACGCTGGGCCCCCGGAGACAGACAGGCTTTGCTCCCTCAGGGTCTCCATGTGGTTCTCCCACGAAGGACGCCCTCCACATAATCATGCTCGTGGGGTTTCCTTTTGGGTGCTATTTCCCCACCCCCCCCCCGCCCTCCCCAGTTTACAGATCTCTATGCTTAAATCTTGCTGTAAGTGGTTACCACATTCATAGGAAGTAAAAAGAAGTAACAGCTATTTCCTTTTCAGAGGAAAAAATGTTACATTTCCATCAATCCTTGTTTTCATCTTAGCCCTTGGATGATTTCACATGTGTTTATTCATCTCTTTGAATCGAATAAAGGAGACGCTGGGATTTCGTGGCACTATTTAACATTCTCGTACTCTATCCTGTAATTTCAACCATTGCCATTGTCTTCACACAAAGGAGAACAGCAGACAAGTAGACATCTCCCTCTGGGATAAACCCACACAGTGGCGTATGTGTCCCTGCCTGAGCTGAGTGAGAAAATGCAGAAGGCAGAGTGGTTTCATTCCCAGCAGCTCCACAGTGCATTCCAAACTAGATCCACGCTCCCACATACAGGGTCATCTGCAAATGGAAACTGAGTCAGCGTGAATGCTTGCTGAGAGCATTTCTCTGTATATGCATTCCTCTGTATCTGCTTGTTGTCTTTAAATAAAAGATGCAGTTAAGAAAAAGTTGTATGCAAAATAAAACTTTCCTAACTCAAGAACTTTATATGCATTAGGGAATTTACCTACTGAAATATTGACATGAATTTTTTAAAACAAAAAAAATACCTTCTAATTCAAATAATCTTTTTCTAATTAACCTATTTGGTGGGCTGATTTTGGTCTATGCTGGATTTTCTTAAAATTAAGGCCACTTTTATTATTCTTGGTTTCTAAATTTTTTTGTAATTTATTTATTTTGAGAGAGAGCGTGAGCTTGATCTGGGGAGGAGTAGAGAGAGGGGGAGAGAAAGAATCCCAAGCAGGCTCCACGTTGTCAGTGCAGAGCCTGATGTGGGACTTGAACTCATCAACTGTGAGATCATAACCTGAGCCAAAATCCAGAGTCAGACCCTTAACCGACTGAGCCACCCAGGCACCCCAATCTTGGTCTCTTAGTAAACTAGCAGAACAACTTTAGTATCTACCTCTTGACACGTCAGTTTCCCGGTGCCATCTTTACCAAGAAAACTACAATTATTATTTGCTCATAGGGTGACCCCTATAAGCTCTCATTGTAGATTCTGTCCTTCACAAGCCTTCACGAAGATCTTAAAGGCTGAAAACTTATCAGAAATGGATAGACGCTGTGATTTATTCTGGTGCGTGTGGAATTGTATCAGGGAGATCTGCTCAAATTTTAGAAAGATCTATTTTTTAAAGAAATGGAATCCTCTCTTCCCACAAGGAGATGTGCATACAACGAAACCCCCACACCTGCGCTTCCAGAAAAACAGTCAAGGGTGCCTGGCTTGAAGTCCTACATGTGCTGGAGAAACTGTAGGGCACCAGGAAGTGTGACACATCTGTGACTGGTTCTTGATGTGGTCATACTGGGCCACAAAGATGACCACCTCAGTGATTCTACGGAGAAGCGTTGGTCTCAGGATATGACAGAGGGAAAAATCTCAAATTGGATAAAGGATATGTCACCAACATGTCCACAGAATCTACAATGAGAGCAGCATTCTGAAGTGCTGCAGTTTGTGTCAGTGACTTCACAAGGTCTATCTCCCTTTTTGGGAAGGTGACCACGCGTCCCAGTTTGCTGGCTAGTGTCACTGCAGGCCGGCTGGCCTGGCCAAGTATTAATAGCGCCTCCTTTCACTCTTAAAAGTGTCCTGGTTTGGATGATAAATTACTCTGTCACCTCGGCCTCAGCTGGAGCTCACTTGCGGCCCTCTCGCCACCCCAAGATGCCC
Source organism: Herpailurus yagouaroundi (assembly GCF_014898765.1). NCBI lineage: Eukaryota > Metazoa > Chordata > Mammalia > Carnivora > Felidae > Herpailurus > Herpailurus yagouaroundi. Next base: position 19,032,408 of record NW_024412428.1, on the reverse strand, counting down.
ACAGAGCCTTCCCAGCAGAGCCCCTTGCTCCAGACTCTTCGACTACTCCCCCTGCCCCGCTCCCTTAGGGCCAAGGGACACAAAACACATCCCTCCGGATTAAAACACGTGTGTCTGACGCAGCATTTTGTTGACAATTACTCTCAATGAGAGAGGTGCATCTAATGGGGCAGACCGAGGCCCGTGTCTGGCCCGGTGGGACAGATACCTGGATGGGGTTGCCCCCCAGGGTTCTCTCCACACACCGCTAAGGCAGGCCCTGTATCCAGGAGAGGGGCCCACATGGTGCCAGGGGTGGCACATCAGAGGGTCTGGCCACCCCCCACGGCCTCCACGGTTTAAAACCCTGCCCTTCTGTGCCCTGATGAGGCAGACCAAAGCCGGCACCTTGCAGAAGTTCTCAGTGAAGACGGAGCCACACTGGCCTCAATTATGCTTCTCACACACGCGGAGCCAGCAAGAGGCAGACTTTCAGATGAATAAAAATAAACTTTATTCTAATACAGCATGGAAAGTTTCTGGAATAGGGACTGCTCTTATCTGGCGCACACAAAAATCCTTACCCCTTGAACATCTAAAGGTTACATTCTGTGCAATTATATAAATATTTTCATGGCCATATACACATGATGTTTATGGTCCCAAAAGCCTTTGAAAAAAATCAATGCAGTTAGATTCTTTAGACAATGATTAACCTAGTTAAGAAAACAAGAAACACTCCCAAGCACAGCCAGGAATAAAGGAAGGGAAGAACGGGAAGGGGCCTGGAAGGAGAGGAAGACTGAAAATGATAGAGGCACTACAGAACCCTGCACTTGCATTTTAGAGGGCAAGACCCAACAGAATGGAATCATATGCGAAAATGGAAACAAACCATCCAAGGAGAAGGTGAGGAAGTTGACCCCACGGTCAAATTTCATGCCCAGTTGATAACAATGAGTGTATTGCCTGGCAGCTTTGTTCTTCTAAGAGCCAAGTGCCCTTTTCCTATTTATTCTTACCAAACTGGTATTCGGGTGGCAGCAGCAATAAAGAAAAGACTTCAGAGCCAAGAGACATGGATTTGGATCCCCGTTTTGGCAAGTGTGCTGGCTGTGTGATCCTGGACAGGATACGTAGCCTCTCTGGGCCTACTGCCCCGCCTATAAAATGTGGACAATAGCATCTACTTTGCTGGTATGCTGGGAGGATTAGAGGTAACCTATAGAAAGTGCTTATATTGTCCCTGAAAAATAACTGATACTCAATAAATAAAATTATTCTGTGTATGCGATCAGGGCTCTACCTTAAAATTTATTTCATCCTACTCGTCTACTCCCATGTAGTTCTCTCAACTACCACCGACTTTAGAGTCTAAAACTGGCCCCATTCCTGCCCCACCACAAAGAGCCACTCAAAGTGTGAAAGACTTTCCCTTGGGGAAGGTGTGGTGACTCCTTTCCTAAGGCACTGACTCAGGGTGCAGAAGTAGGAGCTCATGGAGAATAACTGATTTCCTCTGATTTGGGTATCGTTGTTTGCTTGGAGTTGCACACCACCAGGGGCACGCCTGGCAGGAGTTCTGAATGAATGCCACGAGGTGACGGTCACGCAGCAGACCATGTAATTTGAAGCTCCCGGAGGCCTGCAAGGAGGTTCCTGTGAGCGCACACACCTCCCCGTGGGACATCCATTTCAAGCACCACAGGGCTCCCAGGGTCCCAAGTGCCTGGACCCCACAGGGAGCAGAATTTCTCAGGTCTCAGGCTCTGAGACCCTCCCTCCAGTGGGGCAGTGACAATCCACAACAGCAGGCCATTCTATGAGGGAGACAGCCCAGTGGGTGCCGCCTGTGGTGCGCGCTCCCGCCCCACGCGACTCACCACTTGAGCTGCAGCGACGAGAGAACCACAGGCATGGAGGAGGCCACCGTGGCCGCTGAGCACGTGGCCAGGACTCTGTGGCCAAGCGGCACACTAGCGAGAAAGAAAACTCTCCTCAACCTGAAGAGAAGCATGGCAGGCTCTCCGGCCAAGCATGTGAGGGAGCAGAGTCTGGCAGAGGCGCCCGGGAGCAACAGCAGGGATCACTACAGCATCAGCCATGCCCTCAGAGACCGGGCAGGGCTTGGGGGGGGAGGCGGGTGGCACATCCCCAGTGAGAAGAACAGAAAAGGAAGAGACCGTGCCGGCAGAAGTCAATGGGGTGCATTTGAGGTAAACTGCGGTCTCAGATACTTGATGTGTGTGGGTCTTGTCAAAACTCATGGCTTTTCATGAGTTTTAAGGAAAGGCCCAGCCAAGTTTTTGGTCCTTTTACAAGCAATCATCCCAAACACAAAAGCAGAGGCCTGTGCGGAGGGCTGGCTGTCCCCTCCTCTGCGAGAGTCCAGCCACGTTCCCGATAAGCCTGTGCCAGCTGGCCAGGATGCCTGGTCCCTGTGCTAGTGGGATCTAGGCAGGGTGGGCCGACCCAGGGGCCACGTCTGGATGCGGCACGTGCTAGGAGAGATGACCAGGAATGTCGAGGGAGCGGAAGTCCCCGAGCCGGACAGGAACCTCATCCGTCTTGCTGCTGGTGTCGTACTTGACTGGCCCGAGCCTTGTCTACCAGGAAAGCCGGCCCGACTATTCAGCAAGGAGACTGAGCCCCGGGACCGTCCCCACCCGGAACTTTCAGATGCACTGCTCCTCATCTCTGTCATTCAGGAGCAGAGACCATTTGTCCCCACTGTCGTCAGCCCCAGCACTGTGCCGAGACAGCCTGTCCGACTTCAGTGAGGACAGAGACACCTGGCTGATGTAGCTGACCTGGTCCCAGGGCGTGGCCCTCGGTGAGTCCCGTCGCCGGTCATCCATGCCAACGTGCACGCTGACCTGGGACGCAGTCAGGGGCTTCATGCGGCCCTGGGCCTGGGCCTCATACCTCTCCAGGTCGGGCTTCTTATAACTGCAAGGCAAGGATCCAAGAGCATTTGAGACATTGTGGACAGAGGCTTTTTTTTTTTTTCTTTTTGGAAACTTGGCAAAGACCTCTCATCAAAGTCTTTCAATAACATACAGTATCAAAACTTCATGGATTTTAAAGGGGAGGGTATTGAGCTCCTAGGATTCAGGTAAAGTTCACCTGATTCAGAAACTTGCTATCTAAATGCCTGGCACATAGTAGGCTGCCATTAACTTTTGTTAAGTGAAAGCATGAACAAATATCTTTTTCAAAAAAGGAAAAATAATAATGCACGAGGATCCCATGTCTACATGACATTTCCACGTCAACAACCCCTGAGCCGACTAACTATAACAGCCGAGCATATGATGATGGCTGCGAGGTGAATTACTCACTCGTGGTGCTGATTAAGTCATCACACACACACACACACGCGCGCGCGCACACACACACACACACCCACACACACACACACACATACGGCTCCATCGTCCTGTCTTTGCCTCAGGTGCGCTGGGAACCTGCATATGGCACACATCCATCCAGCCCAGGAGGCAGAGGGAAAGGGGTAGCTGGGCGGAGGGAGAAGGCTTGGGGGGTGCCGCCGTGGCACATGCTCCCGCCTCCAGGGACTCACCACTTGAGTTGCAGCGACGAGAGAACCACAGACACGGAGGAGGCCGCCATGGCTGCTGAGCCCATCCACGGCTGTAGCACGATGCCGATGGGCATGAAGACCCCTGGCCAAGGGAAGGACGACACTCACGCCACAGCCCAGAGGTGAGGGGCACCGCTTTGGGCTGCCCACTGTGAAGTTCTCCTCCTTGGGGTGGCTCAGAAGCCCCTGCTGCCACGTCATGACCATGTGCCAACAGGCAGTCTCGGAGCTGGGTAGGGGTGCCGTCAAAGGGACTGGGCTCACCCACCCACCCTGGCCTTCCCGGGACGGTCCCCAAATGGCATCGCGGGTTCAGGAGGAGCTCCAAGGGAGCAGGGAACCCCAGGGACCCTCTCTGCAGCTTTCATTTACCTTTAGAGACTTATGAAGCAGAGAACATAATGAAACCAAACTCTTTCTAAAACGCTCTGGCAGCCAGTGAAGCGGGTTACCCACTAGGCTGGCAGGAACCCAGCAGGCAGACAGAAGCCTGCTGTCAAAGAAGCTGGAGTCAAAGGTCAGCAAACAGGTGAGAGCCACCCTACCTGCCGCGATGGGTATCCCGATCAGATTATAAATCAATGCCAGCACCAGATTGAGTCGTACTCTCCAGACGGTCCTCTTGGAGAGGTGAATGCTCGCCACCACATCGAGCAAGTCGTTCTGTAGGAGGAACACACGGTCAGTCAGGAGCTCTGTCCCACGGCCCTCACCACTCCCATGACCTGGACAACAGGGCAGGAGAAGACAGAGCCAAGCTCACTCTGATGAGGACAACGTCAGCAGCCTCAATGGCGACATCTGTGCCTGTCCCGATGGCAATGCCCACGTCGGCCCGGGCCAAGGCCGGCGAGTCGTTGACCCCATCTCCCACCATGGCGACTCTCTTCCCTTCATTCTGGAGCTCCTGGACCTTGGCCACCTTGTGAGAAGGCAGCACCTCTGCAAAGACTTTGTTGATGCCAACCTAAAGGGAAAGGAAAAGAGAAGTCAAGGAACAAATATACGACACCTGCTGTTGGCAAAGGACGGTGAACGGTAGCAGAAACGTGTGAGTCATCTTCCCCCGGTCCAGTCGATGACGTCAGTCACCAAACCCTGCAGATCCCAGGGCATGCGTGCCCATCCTGGTGCCCTCCCCCACTTCCACGGAGGCTGAGGCCCCTGCGGGTCTCCCTGCCCACCTCCCAGCCTCCCCTCCCCCTATGCCCACCATGGTCTTCCCGAAGCAGTGGTCAGCCAATCACGCTACTCTCCTGCTTAAAGACTTCCGGTGGCTCCCACTTCCCTTAGGATGACATCCGCACTCCTCGGTCCGCCTCCCGAGGCCCCCCCTATAACTGGTTTCTGCGTGTCTCTGGCCTCCTGCCTTGTGGCCCAGCAGGCCCAGCCTGGACTCTGCCCCGTTCAGCTCCTGGCAGCTCTCCAGCCCACTGCTGGGGAGCTCACGCTGCCTGCTCTGTCCTGGATCTGTCAGCTACCCTTTCTCTATCCCTCCGCCTTTTCTTCACCTGACCACCCCTGCTCAAGCATTTCCTCCCCTGGGAAGGGGTCTCCAGCCCTTGCCAGGGCAGGGGTGGGGGGTGTGATCTGGCATCCCCCACATGTCCTGTGCACTTTTCTGTTGGAGAACCGAGCCCTCAGTTCAACCCTGGCCACTGGTCCACCCTCCCCCCAGGGCAGTGAGCTGCTGGAGGGCAGGTGCCCTCTTCACTCTGCTCTGTAGCCTGTCACATAGGTGGTGCTTAGGAAGTGCTTGCTGAACTGATAAATGATTTTTAACCAGGAAGAGGCATGGGTACTCAACAAGACCATCGTTAGCAAGGAAGGCCACATATAGAGAGGTACTGGGGCTTCCCTTATAGGAAGCAGTTCATTTTCAAAAACATACACTTTATACCTCTTTGGGGAGGCTGTGTAATTTTTAGGAATTTGCATCGGAGCCATCAGCCTGGGCGGAGCCGGGCGGACAGGAAGCAGTACCTAGGAGTGAGCGCTGCTGGAGAACTGTCCGCGACCCAGCCGTGTCGGCTGCACACACTTGGGAAGAGCTGAGCTGGGGCACCCAAGTGGCTCGGTCAGTTGAGCGTCCGACTTCGGCTCAGGTCGTGATCTCACGGTCCTTGGGTTCGAGCCCCACGTCAGGCTCTGTGCTGACAGCTCGGAGCCTGGAGTCTGCTTCAGATTCTGTGTCTCCCTCTCTTTCTGCCCTTCCCCACTCATGCGTACTCTCTCTCTCTCTCTCTCTCTCTCGCTCAAAAATAAACATTAAAAAAAAAAAAAAAGAGCTGAGCTGACAAAACATTCCCTTAAACCCAAAATCTAGAAAGTTGTATATTTCAACTCTCAAGCCATGATTTTTTTTCCCCCATTGGAAATACAGATGCAGAGGACGTTGGAATTGCCTTCTGCGACAGCAGCACAGTGGTCTCCCGTGGGATGCTGCACAGCTCGGGCCAGAACAGAGCATGAGGAGAGAAATGCACCCAGCACGGGGAAAGACCAGACGCAAGGTGGGGCACTGGATGCACTGGCTGTCGCTGACTTTTCCCCCTCAAACTGTTCCAGTGGGCTTAAGATCAATTTGAAAGGGGGAAGATCCCCGGCCCCCAGCCCCCACCTGGGTGGCAATGGCTCTGGCCGTCTTCCGGTTGTCCCCAGTGATCAGAACCACGTCCACGCCCATGCTCTTCAGCGTGTGCACGGCCAGGGCTGCCTCCTGCTTGACAGCATCCGCGATGGCAATCATCCCGCAGAGCACGCCTGCAGGGGACACCCTCAGGTGAGTCCTCAATGGCGGGCGCTGGGTGGCCCGAGGGGCAAAGGAGGAAAGAAAGGAGGCTCCACTACTGGTGATCGTTTCTATAATGCAACATCACATGCGAAAGCAAAGCACCGAAGTACAAAACATAACGTGGCTTTGATTCTGCATTCTTAAAAGTTACCTACATTTGTAGATGCATACAAAAGTCTGGAAGGAACATGAAATGCTAACAGTGGCTCTCCGAAGGCTAGGATAAGGAGTAATTTCATTTTCTTCTTTATAGTTCTCAGAATCTTCCAAATATTCTGCAAGGAACATCTATCACTTTGCAGAGTGTCTGGGCCATAATAACGCAATGCATGTTAGCTATTGTTTTTGGAACACGAGAATCGGAATGAGTACAATAAACGCTACTTAAAAGTGATGAATGTCCAAACAGAAAATCAGTCCTTCCTATAGAACGCATCTCTGTATAACTGTTTTGTTTGTTTTGTTTTGTTTTGTTTTGCGTGAATCTTCGGATCCTGAGGCAGGAAGGCTTTCGAGGACTGGGGTGCGGGGGGACAGATGCGGGCGAGTGGTGTGACCGAGGGCACGGCCCCTTCAGCTGAGCAGATTCCGATCTGAGGAGCTGAGGGGACTGCGGGCTTATAAGGACTTTGGAAAGGGCATGGTGGTGTGAGCAGGAGAAAAGAGTGACAAAGGACATATCTGGTTGAAGCAGTAAAAATGAGAATAATTTATGTTGCTCATCTGCATACAGTTTCACTTCTAAAAAAGAGAACACCAGCAAAGGAAGATTCCAATCCACTGAGGTGTGAAGCCGCGGACATAACCTGAGGACTGAGACACATGCAATCCTGGAGAGCTCTGTGGAGTGGGGCAGTGGGTCTCGCTACTGGAGGGCACCCCGCGGCTAACCTTCCTGGACAGCAAACCACGGTTGCGTCTGCAGTGATGCGGGAGGCGGGTGACCGAACGTCGGGCTTGGACGGACACAGACAATGATAGCGAGGGCAGCGTAGAACGTAAGACCAAGGAGGCCGACACCGCCTCGCTCTGGGTGTCCGGGAAGGATGGACACAACGAGAGAGACACCTCCAGACCGAGAACGAAGTGAAAAACTGGCAAGGCAGCCTTTTGGGCTATAGAATTTAAATTAACAGACAGGAAAATATATTTTTAAAAAAACCCGAGAAAGTCTATTTTTGCCAGATAGCCCTAAGGAAACTTCGTTTCTGAGAGCAGAAGGCAGGGGTGGGTGGGGCATTTTACCATCAATGGCCACCAGGATGGCTGTCTGGCCTTTCATCTCGTGATCTGTCATAGTGTCACTGATGTCGCTGGAAATGGTTAAGCCGTTGCGCCTCATCCATTCGCGGTTCCCAATCAGCACAGAGAAGGTCTGGGGGGTTGCATCTGTTCAAAAGAGTTTGTGGTTATTCCCAAAGAGTCCAAATTTACTGTGAGAAAGGACTAAAAACCGTGGGATCCTTTGAACAGCAGAATGTCCTTTCAACCGTTCTGAAAAACTGTACCTAGTAAGCCCCTCTCGTAGCACCATCCTTGAAGGACCAGGGAAAAAAGAGTAATTAATGTGTGGAATGTGAGTGTGTGGATTAAAACGGGGTGGATTAAAAGGTACATACAGTGTGTATGAAAATGTTATGAGCCCATTAACCATTAGGCAGTGTTCTTATTTGCCTTTAAGAGGTATCTGCTGGTTCTTTTTCTGCAGAGATTTGAAGCAGCAATTGTAGCTTGGTACAGATGCCTGACCCAAGGGGCATCAGCAAATAACTAGTCTCTATCTAGGAAATGTCTTAAAGGTTTTCCTCCTAAAAGTCTAGGCGAGTCTTCCCCTGTCGCCTTTTTTTTTTTTTTAAAGACTTACTAAAAAAAATTTTTTTTAATGTTTATTTATTTTGAGACAGACAGAGAGAGAGAGAGAGAAAGAGAGAGGGAGGGAGGGGCAGAGAGAGAGGGAGACACAGAATCCAAAGCAGGCTCCAGGCTCTAAGCTGTCAGCACAGAGCCCGACGCAGGGCTCGAACTCATGAACTGCAAGATCATGACCTGAGCTGAAGTCGGACACTCAACCAACTGAGCCACCCAGGCGCCCCTCACCCTTTTTCTTTTTTTTTTTTTTTTCAACGTTTATTTATTTTTGGGACAGAGAGAGACAGAGCATGAATGGGGGAGGGGCAGAGAGAGAGGGAGACACAGAATCGGAAACAGGCTCCAGGCTCTGAGCCATCAGCCCAGAGCCTGACGCGGGGCTCGAACTCACGGACCGCGAGATCGTGACCTGGCTGAAGTTGGATGCTTAACCGACTGCGCCACCCAGGCGCCCCTCCCTTTTTCTTTTTAAATGTTTATTTATTTTTGAGAGAGAGCACACACACACACACACACACATACACACACACATACACATGCTGGGGAGGAGGAGACGGGGACAGAGGATCTGAAGCGGGTGTGCTGACAGCAGTGAGCCTGATGCAGGGCTTGAACTAACTACAAGATCATGACTTGAGTTGAAGTCGGACACTTAACCTACTGAACTACCCAGGCACCCCATCTCCTGTCACCTTTTAACTCTGTGTGCCACTAACTTAGGTGTCACCACACAGACCAGTTGCCGGAAGCTAAAAGGAAGGGTCACCCTAGGGTTCTAAACTGCTGGAAGGTGGCAGGTGGCTTCTAACAATATGCATTCCCAAGCAAGACTGAACTACCAATGCACTTAAGAGAGAATACTCGACACGGGGTTTTGGGGTTGGGAGGGTTTCTACACTCTTACGGCGGTGGCTAGCAAGCTATGCTTAGAGTCAGAAAAGCCGCTATTTGAAGACAGCTGTCGCTCCACGCAGCACCCCTTCTTGGCTTGGGCAGACCACTCCCCTCTGCATTCTCTGCCGCCAGCTCTGTAAACACGACACATCCCGTCAAAGCTCCACCGCACGGGAGGGAGACAGGAAGGGCAAAAGCAGAATTGCCATCTGTCTGCTTTGTAGCTTAGGAGAAGACCCACTTGGGATGAAAAAGAGGAGACTTGAGATTACGGGTCGCAGAAACAACCCTCTATGAATTTCAGTAGCGTCAAGACTCAGATGTATCAGAGAACACAACAGAGAAGCCACAGGTCTTCCTGGGGGAGGCGGGCATGCGGCACCCCAGCCATGAGCCGCCCCCATCCATAGCAGGGGACCCAGAGGTGCTGGCCTGGGCTCCCTGGTTTGGCACGCCGTCACCTGAGCCGGCCGGACCCCACCCCTGGCAGGCCGGGCAGAGAGACGAGGGCCAGGGGTACCTGTCTCCTCAGGGACACCGCCAACGCCGTTCGAGACCCCAGCCTGTGTGCTCCACTGGCGCTTGCCGTGGGCCAGGATGCCCTCCACGTTGCTGACTTTACAGCCAATTCCGCAGCCTGGCACCGCCTGGAAGTCTGTGCAGTACCCCAAGGTCTCTGTTCCCAGCTCCTGTGGAGGCAGGGAGGGAGGGGAGGTGAGTAGGAGGGAGGACAGACCCGGGAGCGGGGCAGGAAGGCACAGCACCAGCCAGAACTGAGGGGTAAGCAGGACCGGGAAGGGGAGGAGACGGACTAGCAACTCTGCAATCCCTTCTCTTATCCGACACCGACACTATGATTATTAAACTGATGCCTCATGATACTGGACAAAGGGCAGACTGAAAGGAGCAGAGCAGTTCACAGCAAATGCCTCAAATTAAAGGAGGTGGGAGAGCAAAAAGAGGAAAGATTATTTTTATGTTGCAAATCATTCCATGAAAGCGATGGAATGGGGAAATGGTAACAGAGCCGCTCTGAGCCCGGCAAGAGGGTAACCACCCCTTTACAGACCCTGGGGGACGAGGACAGTGGCAGGAGAAAGGACTGAGGAGCTGTTTCATCTGGGTTAACCACACAGCAGAGGAGGGCTGAGCGAGCACAGCTCATCCTGAAACATCAGGAGAGAGGGGACATGGTGGTCCGAAGGACCCTGCACAAAATGCCAAAGGAGATTTCTGGAAGAGTCCCTGTCCAGGTGGAGCTGTCCACTTTTCCCCCAGGCATCCACACCACCTTTCTACATTCACATAATCCTATTCGCCCAGACCGCTTAAAATTTTTCGGGGCAATATTCCGGCACATCCCGCTGCCTCTATGTTTAGACTGAAAACGGAAAACTACACAGGCCTTTCCTCTGGAGAGGTCGAAGGATGACCGCTTCCCCATTAACTGCCAAGAACCCACGGGGCGTTTCGCTCACTGCTGCTGGTTCCTCTCCATTTCCCCGTCCCCAGTTGAGGGCTCCCTCCTTGCCTCACCCCGACCCCTCATTTGGTTTCGTATCCCTCTTGCACTAAGTGCTCGTAAGGGACCGAACTGTTCCGCCATCTGTCGTTCCCACCCGACCACCAGCTCCCAGAGCACAGAAGCTCGGTACGACCTCAGTAAATGAGTGTTAACGCTGAACTGCTTTTGTAATAATCTGGCAACGGGATGAGGGACCCAGCGCTGTGAGCCCTATCTCCAACCTGTTGCTCCGCAGGGGCTGCTGAGGGGTTTCCGGACCCCACAAGCCAAGGCCTCCCGGAAGGCAGCTGACTCCGGTTACGGAGGCCAAGGAGAAAAGGCCTGTGAGGAGGAAGGCGCTTGGAGGCTTCCAGCCCAGCCGGTGACAGCAGGGGAGGTGGAGGGGGGGGGGAGGGCGCGGGGCGGGGTGAGCAATGCCCAGGTTGACATACCTCTTTACAGTACTTGGTGACTGCCACACCCAGGGGGTGCTCGCTGCTGGCCTCCGCAGTCCCCACCACAGCAAGAACCTTCCTGAGGGGCAGCGTGGCCACATCCACGAGCAGGAGGACCCTCATGACCTTGGGGACCCCGTGGGTAATGGTGCCAGTTTTGTCAAACATCACAGTCTTTATCTGCCAAAACAACCACACCTTGGTGATCACAAATACAGATGGAAGGGACTTGAAGAGTCCACACAACCTTGAGGCAGAACTCCACTCAACTAAGCTCGAGTGAGTAACATCCCTTCATGACTCCATTAACTTAATCCTCCACGATCAATCCCGGGTTCACCCACTCCCGCGACAAAGACACTGTCTCCCTCTCAGTCCAGCTGGAACAATCCGCGCTGTGACTTAACCCTTGCCAGGTCGAGCCAGAAGTTGTCACTCCAGTGTGACAGGAGATGGCATGGCACCGTCTTCTGGGCAATGCCACCACGCACATCTGTCCGTGTCAGCGCCCTGCAGTGTCTCTGCGGCCGCCTGAGAATAAGGCGCTCACGCTGCAGCTGGAGGGAGGGGAAGGCGGTGCCCCTGGCCATGTAACCAACCACCGGAGCCACTTTCTCCGCCTGTCCCACTGGGTCCGTGGTCCCCACGGGTCTGGGCTCTGCTGGTCAGTCCCTGTGTCCGCGGCCACAGCCCAGCGACCCCTGAACTCCACACTCCCCCAGGCCCCAGGCCCCGTCGAAGGCCAGCTGCTCGCCGTGCCCAGACTGCCCCACAGGCCCGGCTCTCCCTCACTTAGCAAACAACACTCAGCTCTTTGTTTCTGATGCCGAGCGCCAGCCTCAGCAACGCACGTAACTGCTCTTCCTCCAACAATTCTTGCCGCCTTTCGTCCCTCCCTCCACTCTGCAGGCACAGCGGTCTTCCCAACAAGTAACCCAGTTCCATCCTGCGGGGCTTCAGACCCCTCCACGGCCCCTTGCTGTTCTTGGGGTTAAGTTCCGGATCCAATCTGGAGTTGACAGAAACTCCCAGGCCCTGCCTTCCCTGCCTTGCTCCCTCAGCAGCCTCTTCTCCTGTCAGTCTCTCTCTCTCTCTCATTTCCTTCTGGTCCCTCATTACTTATTCAGCAAGTAACCGCTGAGCGCTTCCGATGTGCCGGACCCTGGGCAAGATGCTGGGGACACAACGGTGAGAAAAGAGTTCCCAGTCCCTGATCTTATGGAGCCTATGATAGGACAGTACAGCCTCCCCAGGCTGTTCCACTGCCAGAACATCCTTCCCAACCTCCGCTGTCTGGCGCACTCTGGCTCTACTGGTTGGTCCCAGGTGGACCCCCTGTACTTCCTTTCCTGCCTCTGCACCCACTCACGCCCAGGCCGACACACACAAGTGAAGGTTAGGTCCCTGCTAAACCACCCTGCCAGCCTCACACGCTCTCACAGATTTGTGGTCTGCATACTCCACACCTGCCTCTCCCACTAACGTGTGAGCTCCCTCACAGCAGAGGCCCATGGCCATTGCCAGGGCCTAGGACAGGACCCACACACACAAAGTAAATGCTCAACAAACGTAAATAAACAGAGGGACGGAAGGTTAGGGATGGGCATGTTGGGCCGAAGAAAGATTCTTCATAAACACGGTTGCTGACTATTCCACTCCCGGGAGTGAGGATCCCTCTGCTAATCACATGTTTGTGCTCCAGTACTGTCTGAGCCTGGCTCCCCGGGTGTGAGTCCCAGCTCTGCCAAAGCTGTAGGCCTTTGGGCAAATTGCCTCACCTCCTCCCGCTGTAGCTTCCTCATCTGCAAAACGGTAATAATAAGCACCCACCTCAAAGAGTTGTTAATGAGACGAAATCAATTTGTATTTAATCTTACAACTCTTAGCTGTTGTTGCTATCATTCCCAGTCAGTCCTGGCTTTCTGTTTTATTTAATTAACAGAGTGCCCTCGAGCCTCTTCCAGGTTGTCCTCTTAATACAGAATTTAAACAGATAGCATTTTCACGAGGACTAAGTTTCAAAAAAAAAAAAAATCACACAGCAACAGCTACAAAGTCATTCCAGCCAAGACCCCAAAGGACAGGCAGGAGAGCAAGGCCAACCTTGTGGGCCATTTCCAGAGGCTTGCCTCCCTTGATGAGGATGCCATTCTGGGCGGCCACCCCGGTGCCCACCATGACTGCCGTGGGTGTGGCCAAGCCCAGCGAGCAGGGGCACGCAATGCAGAGCACCGTGATGGATGTCTGGAACGCAAACCGGATGATCACCTCTGTCTGGGAGATGTGCTTGTTGGGGGTCTGAAAAGAGGAAACAGATACAGGCAGGCTGAGGGTTAAATGAGGGATCCCACAGACTCCTAATCACATGAGAACATTTCAAGGCAGGCAGGGGGACCTGAGCCTGTGTGACGAGCGGGGGTTTGGGAAACATGGTGCGTTCCACTCTGCCTCAGTGTTGTGTTATCACATGGTTCATTCACTGTTCCCCAGCCCAGTTTTCCAACCTGATCCCACAGGCTTTCCTCTGAGAGAGGCATGATGAGAGGTATATGAAACTCTGCTGGAGGAAGGAGCATGGACTCTAGAATTGGACTAGGTATATCCATTTCCTGGCCCTGACACTAATTTGACTTCTCTGGGTCTCAGCTCCCTCACATACAAAACGGAGACAATAATACCAATAATGCCCAGCTGGTTGTTATAAGGGTTAAATGAGATTTTATATATATATATATATATATATATATAAACATATAAATGTGCATTGTACAATATCTAGCAGAAGAAAGGCACCTAAAAATTGTAACTATTACACTTTCCGTATTACATAGTAACAATATTACATGTTATTTTTATCATTCTTATGAAAACTTTAAAAAATCATAGATCTCTAAGGAATCTACCCTAAGATGATAATTATACAAGTGGCTACAGATACAAAGATACTTATCACAGCGTTTTTTATAATGGCAAAAAACTAGAGACAACCCATAGGGAATGAATTAAATTGTGGGTATGAAAAAAATAATTGTGGGTATGATGTACATAATGGAATATTATGCAATTGTTGAAATCATGATGTGTATCTATCCTTGCTGACATGGAAAGACATCAGTAACACTGCTGGATAAAAAAAGCAACCACAAAATGGCATGTGTTGTGACTGAATTAGTGTGAAATTATCTGCCCATATCTCTACATAGTCCTTCAACAATACTGGAAGGATGTTCACCAAAGTGCAAAAAACTGTTACTCCTAGGGACGGGATTTGGAGCCACCTTTATTTTCTTCTATTTTTTTCACTACTGTTTTCTTGGTAAACTCCAAACAAAAAAATATGGGTCTCTTTTCCAGTTACCTAGTGACCCACAAGGTTGTTACTCTTTGCATTCTGACATCGTGATTTATCTTGGTTTATTTTTCAAAATGGCGGTTGTCTCTGAGGTACAATCAGGAGACATCATATTCACTTTAATTATAGTATGTTTTCTAAATCAAGGATACAGAGCACAATCTCTTTAGCGTTCATCTATACTTTATTCCTTGATTTTGAAAGGCAGAATCCTAAAATAAGGTGCATTATTAAAGAGTCATTTCACTTTGATTAGAAACAGTTGCATTTAGATAGAAGGACGCAGTATTTAAGACATAATTGTGGTTTTTAGAGATAAAGATGATATGATTAAAAAAAAAACAACACAGTAATTCTCGTTAAAATAACACCGGACACTCTGACAGGACTGGGTGGACTTCTAGAAGGTGACATGAACGTCTCCCTACAAGTGACATCACACAGCAGGGTGACAGTATCTTAAAGGAACATGCAGTACCTCATGCGCCAGCATCCTCCCTGATATTGCGGATAAAAACAAAAGAAGCCAACGTAAGATGGAAAGGCAGAGACCAGCAGAAAGTCACATATTCCAAATTGTTTGGGAATGACTTTTCCCACAGCCACATGCCAAGGAGCTGCTCTCCCGCAAAAGTGGACATTTGGGGGCAGTCAGGTGCCATAATAGCCCCAGGCAAATTCTAGGAATACAGTCCCAGGTTACTCTTAAAACCACTGAGGTCTCCTTAAGATGTCAGGAAGAGTTTAACATGGACATTTTTCATTTTAAGATAGGAAACTGGAGACAGAAAGTGACATCTTAGTATATGACATGCACCCTGAGAATGTAAGATGTGCTTTTAATTATGGGTATTTTTTTTTTTTTAAGAAAAAAATGCTCTGGTCCATGTTTCTTATATTATGGCCCTAAGGTAAAATACGCATTAGACTTGGCTGAATATAAAACACTGTTCCACTCACTGGGCAGTTATCAAATACTACACCATGTGGGCCATTCACTGTTGATGTACATCAAGGTTTCTCAGTCTCAGCACTACTGACATTTGGGGTCACATAATTCTTTGTTGTGGGGGGCTGTGCTCTGTGTGGTAGGCCATCTGGCAGCATCCCTGGTCTCTACCCACTAGATGTCAGTAATATTCCCTCCCCGGTCAGGACAACCAAAAACGTCTCCAGACATTGCCAGATGTCTCTGGGGGCAACAAAATTACTCCCAACTGAGAATCACCACAGTTCCTATTTCTCAGGCAGAAAAGCTTTTTTTTGTATTTTACACCCTTTTTGGAAGTTTGATAAAACTGTAGTTCCTAAGATCATATTCTTTAATCACTTTTTAACTCGAGAAAGTATATTCCATGGTCTCATGTTATGTTTAATAAATATTTAGTTATTAAGAAGCTTTAGCGTTGCTTGGGAAGCTGCGAGGTTGAGGATGGTATTGATGGACATAGACAGCAAAAAAACATTTTTCTTAACATCTGTTAAGTAATATTATCATGCCATCAAAATTGTGAAGTGACCTATGATATGTGCCTTATAACCCCAGAAATGGCCAAGATCACATAATGTAAATGTTTTAAGCATTACAACCGAGAGCCAACTGGTATCTGTATAATCATCTAACTAAAGAGCCAAGAGGATCTTTAAAAAAAACCTGCAGGAACAGAGTGACTGATCATCCTATCCTGGCTAAGACTTTGCTGCCTTAAGTAAGCAAAACAAGCAAATAAATGTAATGGGTAATTAAAGCCCAATGAATCTAAGACATGAGAGAACAGGATTAATGGCAAGAGGTTATTTAAAACACAGCAACCATACTGCCCAAAGCATTCAACTTACAGGAAAGTATTTCTGAACAACACCAAAATCGATAAAACCGATTATAATCCATACCACCAACGTCAACGTTGAAATGATGATGATAAATGGGACAAAATATCCACTAAACCGGTCAGCCAGTTGCTGAATGGGTGCCTATGAAAACAAAACACCAAGACCAGGGGAAATTACAATCCACAAAGAAATAAAACACCACAAGCATGAGCAAGAACTGGGGTTCCGAGCCCCCTCGTTAACTACACTTACTAATCAATCTCTACTCTGCAAAATCTGCCTGATTTTACGAAGCTCTTGGAGTCATTCCTAAAATGAGGAAGCTCAAGTTGTGTTATTTTTTTAGATTTCTTCATTACCTTTGACATCTGAGCCTCTTCTACTAATTTCACAATCTGAGCCAAAGTGGTGTCATTGCCCACGTGGGTGGCGTTAATGAGCACAGAGCCATGTGCGTTTATAGACCCAGCAATCACTGTACTTCCGGGTTTCTTAGTGACAGGCATGGCTTCTCCTAGAGGGGGAGAAAAGAGACTAACCATCATGCATTCAGCCCCACCCAGCACTCATGTGACCTGGCAAGTGCTGTGATACCCACCCAAAGGGAACATGAAACAAGCCACCTAACCTGTGATGAGGGACTCGTCAGCCATGGTACTGCCTTCCAGGACTTTCCCATCCACCGGGAACTTTCCGCCGGGGACGACCTTGATGACGTCGCCCCGCTGCACCAGCTCCATGGGTACTTGCTCCTCTCTGAAACAAATGCCACTCAAGTTACACACACAGCAATTAACTGGAGCTCACCCCTGCTGGTCTGCCACCCGGGTCGGGTTCTAGACAATGTGTTGGACTGGTTACACTCTTGGCTTTTACACTGAGTGGCAGTATTCATTTTATCTGTTCATTTACAGATTGAGTCAATATTTAGTGCACGGCTAAGTGACAGGTGCTGTACTAGACACTGGAAATACAGCTGTGAACAGGACAGCAAAGTCCCTACCCTCATGAAGACCAATTCTGCGGAAAAAACAGACAATGAACAGGACAGTCCGAGGTATTAAATAAGTATTATGATGCATATAATGTGACTCAAGGGCTTTCTTTTTTTTTGGTGGGGGGGGGTTCACTTGGAAGGCATGCTGTGACCTGGAAGACAAGAAGGGCCAACACACAGGAGAAAGAAAGTTCAAGGGGGAAAACTCTGCTAATGCAAAGGCCCTAAGGCAGGAAGGAAGGGTGCCTTTGAAAAACAGGAAGTGAAGCAGGCAGAGTCCAGATCCCGTTGAGTCCTGCAGAACAGAGTACGGGCTTCCAATGTTAAGAGTTTTACTGGAAAGTGACATAATTTGATTCACATTTTCTTTTTTTTTTTTAATTTTTTTTTTCAATGTTTATTTATTTTTGGGACAGAGAGAGACAGAGCATGAACGGGGAGGGGCAGAGAGAGAGGGAGACACAGAATTGGAAACAGGCTCCAGGCTCTGAGCCATCAGCCCAGAGCCCGACGCGGGGTTCGAACTCCCGGACTGTGAGATCGTGACCTGGCTGAAGTCGGACGCTTAACCGACTGCGCCACCCAGGCGCCCCCTTTTTTTTTTTAAATTGATTCACATTTTCAAGTCATCGCTCTGGCTGCTGCATGAGCACGGGGTGCCAGGGACAATAATAGAGGCTGGGAGAAGAGGTGGGCAAGCAAAAGATGGCAGTGGCGTGGGCCAGAGATGGTGTGAACACCCAGGATATTTCCAGGGCATGCAGATATGCTAAATGAGTAAAGAAAAGAAGCAAAGAGGAGCTCGAAATTCTCAGTTACTGAGATGGAGACAAGTGTGCAGAAGCCGCGGAAGGACAGAGAGAGAAGAGAAGAGATGAAATAAAGACCTTCATTTTGACATGTCAGGTCTGGGATGCCTATCTGAGTCAAGTAGGGAGCAGAAAACATGACTGGAGCTGAGAGAAGAGGGCAGAGCTAGAGGTACAAATCCCGGAGTTGTCAAAACACATGGTACCTACAGCCCTGAAATGGTGCAAGGTCACCTGGGAGCATAAGTGGAAAAGAGACGGAGTTCTAGATCCAAGCCCTGGTGCCGGGGCCACACTGGAGGCTGAACAGGTGGGAGGGCCAGCCAGAGCGGCAGGGAGGCAGACGGGCCAGTGGGGGTGGCAGACTGCGGGAGCAGACATCCTAGCCTCAGCCACAGCAGGCGTCACTACCCAGACGCGATACGGGCAAACTTCATCATACTCTGCACTTAAGATCTGCCTACTTCCGTGAAGGTAAGTCACACTTTCATAAAAAAGAAAACCAACAACAAGTTTCAAATGGAGACACTGGGGGGCAGGGGCAATGCTGGTGGAGAGGCATTAAAATCAGCAATGGCTGGGTCGGGGCAATGGAAATGAATTGATGTGTGAACAAAAAGCAATTTCAGCAACTGATGGAGGCAGCAGCCCAGCGGGATGGGCAGAGGAGAGCGCGCGAAGCGAGGAGACAGGCCGCGGCTCAAGAAGCTCTCACAGGGGGCGCCTGGGTGGCGCAGTCGGTTGAGCGTCCGACTTCAGCCAGGTCACGATCTCGCGGTCCGTGAGTTCGAGCCCCGCGAGTTCGAGCCCCGCGTCGGGCTCTGGGCTGATGGCTCAGAGCCTGGAGCCTGTTTCCGATTCTGTGTCTCCCTCTCTCTCTGCCCCTCCCCCGTTCATGCTCTGTCTCTCTCCATCCCAAAAATAAATAAACGTTGAAGAAGCTCTCACAGGAAGTTTTGCAGAAAAGAGAGTGGAGTCAGACAGGCACGAGTGAGTCATAGCTGTGTGTGTGGACTGGATGCCGGTCCCCAGACAGACAGAGACACATGGTGGGGGAGAGGAGGGAAGGACAGAGCGAAGGGAGGCCGCTGGAGAACCAACCAGGGGCCACATAACACATCACTGTGCACAGCACGGGTTTGAACCACGTGGGTCCACATATACACGGTTTTTCAATAAATACAACAGAGTACTGGAAACAGATTTTCTCTTCCTCCTGATTTTCTTGACATTTTCTTTTCTCTAGCTTACTTTATTATAGGAATAGAGTATATAACAACCTGCAAAGTAAGTGTTCGTTGACTGTTTATGTTATCGGTAAGGCTTCTAGTCAAAGTAACTGATTCGTTTCGGGGGAGTCAAAAGTTATACTCGGATTTTCAACTCTGCACTGGATCAGCACTCCAAACCCCCACTGCTGCTCAAGGGTCGACTGTTGAGAACCGTGCCTCGTGATCAAATGCTGACAAAGTCAACTAAGCAGGCTCCGGGGTTATTTTACACACTTCTTTCATTCTATAAGTACTACTATTGCAAGTATCAGAGAGAAGGATGTACAACGAGCTGCCTTATCAATGTGAGAAGGTAAAATGGACATTTACTGAGTGCATGTCCTGTGCTAGATTTTTACTTGTTTATTTTCTCATTGAATCTTCCCAAAAGTATATGAGGTAAGTGATATTCACTCCCATTTGAGCAAAAACCTGAAGATTTCTTAGGAAGGCACAGAATTGAACCTACATGCCCATTTCTTTCAACGTTGCTATGTGTAAGCGTATAAAACCCCAGAGCCAAAGTGTGCAGAGATATTAAGTATTGACATCAAAACTTTCTTTTTTAAAAACTGTGCAGGAGCACCGTCTGCATAACGAGGATTCAAGAGTCTGTCTGTCTGTCTGTCCCCAAAGGTCTGGTGCTGCCGCCATGCTCCATGCCACCGCCTCCCTGCAAGGCTGTGAGTGCATGCTGCCCCCCCAGGAGCATACGGACGCAGTAAGCGTTTAGTGTTCCCAGACCAAGTGCCACATGTGCCACTGTGTGCACCAGGTGCCAGGGACGCAGTGGTGAGCAAAAGAAGACACGGCCCTGACCCTGGGAGCTCAGAGTCCTCGTGAGGGCCCTGGTGAGTCACAGGGCAGTAGTGCCATCCGGGTCAAGTCCTGGTACAAAGCCACAGTGTCCTCCATTCAACAATGGCGATTTTGTTCCAGGATTAACTGAGATGATGCATGTTAAGGACTGAGCACAGTGCCTGACATACAGTGAGTGCCCAGTGAATGCTGGTGACTTCTATTATATCACCTAATGGACATTTTCACTATTGACAGGCCTCTGCGTAGCAGGCACCGTGCTGGGCTTGGGTACAAACAGGACAAAGTGAGCCTTCCTCTCAGGAGGTTTACTGCCCAGAAGCTACAAGCAGATCCGAGTATGTAAGTTCAATAATGGCCACAATACAATCAATGGAGCAGGAAAAGAAGGGCCCTTTAAAAGGACAGGGAGTGGGGGCGCCTGGGTGGCTCAGTCGGTTAAGCGGCCGACTTCGGCTCAGGTCATGATCTCACGGTCCGTGAGTTCGAGCCCCGCGTCGGGCTCTGTGCTGACAGCTCAGAGCCTGGAGCCTGTTTCGGATTTTGTGTCTCCCCCTCTCTGACCCTCCCCCGTTCATGCTCTGTCTCTCTCTGTCTCAAAAATAAGTAAATGTTAAAAAAAAAAAAATTAAAAAAAAAAAAGCTTTAAAAAGTTTCTCATCACACAAGATCTCCTCCGAGGCCTGCATCAGCAGAAGGAGCGCCTGCTCACTAGCGAAGGGGCGTCGGGAGCTGACAGCAGAACCTTCTCCCCCAGCTTAACCTAACTACCAAGCTTTGGAAGGTTCGCTTAATCTGTGACTTGCCCCTTTGATCTGAATTGACCACATCTTTCTAAGCCTAAACAGCTTGATTTAAGGTGAACAGCACTTTCTGGGAGTCAAGGTGGCTCCTTCCAGCGAGTTCCCAGCGTTTCTTCTTCAGAAGCTTGTGTCCCCCCAAAACACCACCCTGCGGGAATACATTTAATGGAAAGGCGGTGTTTTCCCTAGCATTTCTTCCGCTTTAAGAGTTTCTGCCAGCAGTCTGTCTACCTCACCTGTCTCCTCTCTCCTCTCCTTCCTCATCTAACACAGAGTAAAAAGACAAAGAAAAACTTAGAAGAGAACAGACACAAACCTAGGTAAGATTTGTAACTCTGTTTTCCCCACTCTAACAGGAGCCTTCAATGCGGGAGCCTAGGGACCAGGCTGTGTGGACCTTTTAAGATCAAGCACAAACACGGTGTAATTTCAGTCACTTCGTTCACTCAACGAGTATCTGAGCACCTGCCACATGGGCGTCCCAGGGTGAGTGGAGACATGGAGTACACAGAGGAGTGACAGCCAAGCGGGCCAGGGGACAGGAAAGGCTTCTTGAGGATGTGACCCCCAAGCCGAGCCCTGAAGGACAAGACGACAGGTGAAGGGGAAGAAGAAAGGTGTCGGGGGAGACCTGAGAGCCCCTTTCTGGGAGCTGCCAGTGGGGTGTGGCCAAAACGAGGTGGAGGGACGGCGGCACAAGGGGCTGGGTCCACTGGGGACACCGGCGGACGCCGAGTCTCACGTGTGCGCTCACAGACTTCACCCTAAGGACAGCAGGGAAGCACTACAGAGGAATGCAGTCAGATCCGGGTGTCCAAGAGACCACTGGATTGAATGTGGGAAAAGAGTTAGAAAGAGCCTTGGCTAGAAGCAGGGGGCCAATGAAGACCCTGCTGCAGTGCTGTAGGGGACAGAGCGGTGGCCTGAGCAGGCGTGGTGAACACAGGCACCACAGACACGTCCCCACCGGCCGAGGCCCGGACGTGGCAAGACCCCGCAGAAGGCAGAGGCCGACTCGGGGGTCACAGCACTGGTAGGCCTCATGTTACACAGAAAGTCAATGCCTCGGGAGGGCAGTGTGTGGCCAGGGGACCGTCACCTCCCAGTGGCCTGAAGCACCCTTTCAGGAAGGTGGGGGGAGGGAACAAGCACCCTATTTTCAGACGGGAATCGTGCCTCACAGGCCTTGACTGACGCTCTCCCAGCACACAGCTCGTCTGCGGCAAAGCCAGAAGGAACTCCGGCTTTGAAAACGGCACCACCACAGTGATGAGGGCAGTAGAAGGGCCCACGGGGTGTCCACAAGCAAATACTAATCACCATCTCTGGAAAAACACGGAGCTGTGACGGGGGGAGCCCCAGCATCCTTGGGCCATTTCAGGTAGCTTCTGTCTCCTGGCAGAGACGCATGTCTCCTCATACTCAAATCAAGGCAGGAGTCCCTGTACCTGCAGCCAGTGCCTTCAGGAGCACATCAAAATGAAAGGCGGCCAGTAAAAGCGGCCGGTCCACGGCTTTGTTCCCAGCCGGAACATTCCCGCATCTCAGAAACTCTCAGGTCATTAATTTGTGAGAAAAAGAAGCCAAGGTGTGCAACTGCTGTGGAGCCATGACAGTCGAGTGCGTGGAGCCCCCACGTGCCAGCTGCTGTCACACAGTGTCCACCCACCTGCAAGACAGGTGAGCCGGTGGCCGACAGGGCGCCTGTCCCAGCTCTGCCACTCACCCGCCCGCCAAGGACTCTGGGCAAGTCACGCCGCCCCACTGGGCTTCGGGTTCTTCCTAAAGAAATGGGGCCGTGGGAGCACCCACCCCCCAGGGGAGTGATCGGGTTAAATCAGGCAGGTTAACCTACTGGTCACTACTGGGAATGGTATCCTGTAAGTTCTCAAATCTCAACTATCGTTATTCTCTGATTCATGTTTTCGGCACAGGCTCGCCGAGTACCCCCTCGGGAAGCAATGGAGGAGGGCCTGTCTCAGCCTCCGACGGCCATTCTGGGGCACACACTCACGAACCCACACTGGCCACAGCGTGCAGAACGGGCAGTACCATTGGGGTGGGGCACAGGGCTGCTTCGACGACAGGAGTTTGGACTGTAAGTCATGCTGGATGGTAAGAAGCAGCAAAGACAGACACACTGAAGAGCAATGAGACACTGACAGAGGGACGTTC
Source organism: Herpailurus yagouaroundi (assembly GCF_014898765.1). Classification (NCBI taxonomy): domain Eukaryota; kingdom Metazoa; phylum Chordata; class Mammalia; order Carnivora; family Felidae; genus Herpailurus; species Herpailurus yagouaroundi. The sequence goes on along the minus strand of NW_024412428.1, from coordinate 19,009,250 downwards.
CTGAGCAGAGGCCCAGAAGGAGAGGAAGGGAGCGTACAGAGGGAAGGCTAGTTTTGTAGGCTGAGTGACAGGAAACTGATGCATTTCCCACCCTGGAGTCAGAGCGAGATCACAGTCCAAAGGGGAGAGTGGTGGGGCTGGAGAGAGAATTCAGGAATGTGAAGGTCTGAAATAAGCACTGCCTAGAATATGAAAACGAGGCTGACCAGGGAAATACAGAAGCCTGAATTCGTGAAAATGCCTGTATTATTAAATATGCGTTGGAGTGCCTGGGTGGCTCAGTCAATTAAGCATCTGGCTTCGGCTCAGGTCATGATCTCACGGTTCGTGAGTTCGAGCTCCATGTCGGGCTCTGTGCTGACAGCTCAGAGCCTGGAGCCTGCTTTGGATTCTATCTCCTTCTCTCTCTGCCCTTCCCCCACTCATGTTCTTTCTCTCTCTAAAATAAGAAAACATAAAAAAATTAAAAAAAAAATAAGCAAATATGCCTTAAAAGCCAGTATGTGTAAGGGTTAAGAATATGGGCTGTGGAACCAAGAGCTTGGGTTATAACTCAATTCCACTACTGAATACCTGTGTGACTTTAGGCCACTTGCTTAGCCTTTTTGAACTTCACTTTCCTCAACTGCAAAATAAAGGTAATAATAGTCCCCTCCTCCTACAGTTTTTTTTTTTAATTTAGATGTAATACAAAGAGGTTAAAAGTGTCTGACAGACAATAAATGCTATATAAGTTCCAGCAATAATAATAACCACCATATTACTTTTAGTATCTGCTAACTATATGAAGAAGAAAAATACTTCTCCCATCTGTATTCCTTGGCAAGTTGAACCTCATCCCTCAGCCTTGTAAATCCTCAGGTCTTGCAAGGAAGGCCCAACGTGTGGACGGTGCTCCGTGCTCTGTGAAGCTTTCCCTGACCACCCCTAGCCTTCCTCTTCTCAATTCCAGAAACACGAATCACCTATACCTCTCATTTGTCATTCAGCAAACCACACCACCTTGAATTCTTGTGGATCTTGTAATCTGTAAACGCCTTATTAATTACCTGGATCAACAGGATGGACCTGGCCACACAAGTCTTTGCTGGCCCCCACAATGTCTAGTGTAAGGTCATGAACACAATGGGTGTCTCAGGTGTCTTACACAGTCTGATATAAATTGGTCGAAAACTCTGGATGAAGACAACCCACCTGATGATCAAGCTGTCCTCGCCAAGGGTCACAACGGTGGCTTCTGTGGCTTGGAGAGACATGAGTTTGGCAAGGGCTTCTGAGGTTTTGCTCTAGGAAACGGCCAGAATGGAAAACAAGCTATCATAAGCTGACCGGTGCAAACCCACACCAATGCTTACCAGGCGGGTATCAGAGAAAACCCCTGCGGGAAGAGGCCGACCCCTCATAACACAGACACAGTGCACATCAAAAGGCTCCTCCAGGATGGATGTTACTCACTGCAGTCATCTCCACACTGAAGGTACAATACCACCAAGTTCTATGAATTACATTTCAGCTGAAAAGACAGGACCAGTCTGCCTACTAACTGCCTCTTTTTTTTTTTTTTTTTTTTAAGGTTCAATTTAATTTCTTTTAGGGTCTCAGTCCTACTCTTTTATAGAATACATTAAAATGCAGGGTGTTAAAAATGGCCTGACCGTAAGATGGAAACATGGATTTCTAGACTCATGAGCCAAATACTCAGTTATGTACGAAGAGGCAGTATACGTGCGGGCCTGAAATCCGGAGTTCTTTTCATTACACAATGCGCCTGAATAAAGGTTTCAGTAATTAACCAGATTAGCTGGGATTTTAGAAGTAGCAATCAGTTTGGAGATTAGCGATCAGAACACCTAATTATATGTCGGTTTCACATTTCTTTAAGTCTTTTGCCAGACTGTGTATAATTAGTAATTCTAAACAAGGCGTTCACATGAATTAAGACTTATATCACTGAAGACACAGTTCTTTTTTTCACCCGGAGCTGCAGTTACCTTCGCCACGTGTTCCAGCCACCGGCCCAGGGCAATGAACACAAAGAGCATGGGGGGGGTGTCAAAGAAGGTCACGGGGCTTCTCTCCGCCTTCTCAGCCACGGCCACCACCAGGATGATGACTGAGTAGGTATAGGCGATGCTCGTGGCCAGCACGATGAGCACGTCCATGTTGGCCGCCCCGTGCCGCAGAGATCTGTAGGCCTGGATGTAGAAGTACCACCCGCCAAGGAGCTGAAAGACAGAGAACAGCAACAGTGCATGAGCAGGCATCCAGTCCAAGGAGCAACCAGAGACCCGGAGGCCCCTCAGGGCTGCAAATGCTTAGACATTACTTTCTACTCTGTGAGTGACATGTAGGAAAAGTATTTCCTGATTCATAAGACTACTGGCCACAGGAACGGAGGGTCAAGGTCATGGGGGACCTTTCAAACCCACAGCACATGACCTGAATGTCCATCAGCAGAGAATGGTGGCAATGGTGACATCAATCATGGTTCATTTATAACATGGATAGTGCTATGCAGTCCCAAAAGAGAATGTGTGCTAGGTCTATAAACCACTCACCTGAAAGATGCCCATGAGACATGGTTAAGTGAAAAAGCCAGTTATAAATCAGTTTATCTAGTATGATCCTATTTCCGTTAAAAAATACAAAGTCCAGGGGCGCCTGGGTGGCGCAGTCGGTTGAGCGTCCGACTTCAGCCAGGTCACGATCTCGCGGTCCGTGAGTTCGAGCCCCGCGTCGGGCTCTGGGCTGATGGCTCGGAGCCTGGAGCCTGTTTCCGATTCTGTGTCTCCCTCTCTCTCTGCCCCTCCCCCGTTCATGCTCTGTCTCTCTCTGTCCCCAAAATAAATAAACGTTGAAAAAAAAAAAATACAAAGTCCCAGGGTGCCTGGGTGGCTCAGTCAGTTAAGCGTCCGACTTCGGCTCAGGTCATGATCTTGCGGCCCGTGAGTTCGAGCCCCACATCAGGCTCTGTGCTGACAGCTCGGAGCCTGGAGCCTGTTTCAGATTCTGTGTCTCCCTCTCTCTCTGACCCTACCCCGTTCATGCTCTGTCTCTCTCTGTCTCAAAAATAAACAAACATTTAAAAAAAAAATTAAAAAAGAAACCAAAGTCCGTGTGTCTATATTATGTGAACATGTACACACATACATATACGTGAAAATGAGTATTTTTTCTACATAGATGAAGATCTGTAAACACGCACGCCCAACCAGTAATAATACTAAGGTAACCCTGGGGAACAGGATTGGGCTGGAGGCAGGGTACGATTCTAGCAAAAGAATATCTTCCCCTTTGCTTCTCCTACCTCAGTATGGTTTGGATTATCTACAATAAATATATATTACATTTATAATTAAAAAGAAAATACAGAGAAAAGCAAATTCAGCTGACAAATAATTACACTCAGTCTTAAACCAGAGACATTTTCACGTTACCTCAGGAGTTTTAGTTTTTATTCTACAACAGATGGGAGGGCACACTTCCCACCAGAAACACAGCCAGCTCCTAAGTATCGCCCCTAGAGTAGAAGCTCCAGCAGGCCCATCTCTTCTAAATTATAATTTCCTCAGGGGGCACCTGGGTGGCTCATTCAGTTAAGCGTCCAACTTTGGCCCAGGTCACGATCTCACGGCTCGTCGGTTCGAGCCCCGTGTCGGGCTCTCTGCTGACAGCTCGGAGCCCGGAGCCTGCTTCGGATTCTGCGTCTCCCTCTCTCTGTGCCCCTCCCCTGCTCATGCTCTGTCTCTGTCTCTGTCTCTCAAAAATAAATAAACGTTAAAAACAATTTTTAATAAATTATAATTTCCTCAGAACCACAGCCCTGTCATTCGGGGCACGAGCCACTGCTTTTGACAACAAAGGCAGTGCAAACTAAACAATAAACAAATACGGGACACACCGCGTCACCAACACCTACAACCACCTACAACCACTGTGAAAGTGACAGCGAAACCAGGTCCTTTCAGTGCCCCCCGCAGGTCCTAAGGGAAACAGCAGCCCCTGCAGGAGAGCTGTGATAAAATGCCGCCTAGGCCAAGCTGATGGGCTGTGTCTGTCATGACAGGGCAGAGAATCTGCTGGCCACACAGAGGCAGGGAGGGAAGATACCCACCTGGACGAAGGTGCACAGGATAAAGAAGATGAGATTTAGAATGGACAGTCCTGGGACGATATTGTGGTCCAGGACCATTGTCTCGTGGGGCTCGTTGCTGGGCACCAACATATAGATCATTAAACCCATAACAGGGATGCCAAACATCAGGCTGCACAGAAAAGACTTCTTCCACCTGCAAAGCAAAGCAGCACAGCAACCTATTAGCTGTCACCTGCCAGCTGGGTTTTGGGCTAGTCTCCTCCTGGGGGCTCAGGTTAAGACTTGCCTTTGGCACACGTCTGGGACGGACGGCCAAGGGTACGAAAATGAAGGGAAGGTTCTCTCCCTGACGCCCGCCACCTGAGAGGATATCTAAACGTTCACACTTCTCAGGGCTGTTCCAGGGACATACAGACAGCCTCTGCCTGCCCATGGCTGACCTGTTGCCTCTAATCTCTAGGGGAGGCAACTGAGGCCCAGAACTGAGAATCTAGACCCAGGAAGTTGAACATCCCAGTCCATATGGCTGCCTGCTGCTCTTTCTTCAAAATAAAATCTTATACAGACTCCCAAGTAAAAAGCAGATAAGAGCAAAATTGTATTAGTATGAACATACTTATACGTTTGACCTTCAAAATAGAGTCAGTGACTGGGGCGCCTGGGTGGCTCAGTCGGTTAAGCGTCCGTCTTCGGCTCAGGTCATGATCTTGCCGTCTGTGGGTTCAAGCCCCGCCATCAGGCTCTGTGCTGACAGCTGAGAGCCTGGAGCCTGCTTCCGATTCTGTGACTCCCACTCTCTCTGCCCCTTCCCCGCTCATACTCTGTCTCTCTCTCTCTCAAAATAATAAATATTAAAACAAATTAAAGAGTCAGTGAGAACCGTAAAGCATTCTTGATGGACACCACAGTGACAGCTCTGGTCTCCTGTCAGCGTCAGCATCCATGCAATTCCCACCAACTGTTGTGGAAGCTCTGACACATCTCCACCCTGGCCCAAAGACCCTGGCCCACAACACTGAAGTCTACACTCTCAGGCTGCCGCCAGGGCCCTGGAATTAGCCCGGCCGCTGGCCTTCCAGGTGCATCTCCTTTCCGTCCTTGCCTCCTCCAGGCATGCCAACCAGAGCAAAGGACAGGAGTCCCTGAGGGCCCCCCCCCCCGCTGTCACCTCCATGCCCCTTGAGAACTCTCACCTCAACCCCCACCTCCACTGCCTGGCAAAGTTCCACTCATTCTTTGAAGCTCAGATCATGTGTCTCCTGCTAGTTGGTTTCCCAGACCCCCTTAACCCACCTGATCCACTGCCCACCCACTCTTTCCTAGCCCAGCTGTGACAGTATCCCACTCATTCCTAACACCAGGCATAGCGCCCTACATACAACAGTGCCCGTGTGTTTGCTGAATGACTAAGTGCACATCTGCATCAACGAATAAACTCAGGCCTCCTTCTTCCCAGGCCATTTTCTTTCCAGTGACCATGCTTCCTGCCCTCAGACCCCACTTCTAGAACCCTTTCAAATAAAGTCTTAAGATACTGTGTTGTAAAAGGAAAAACCCACACCCTCTCCCTCCCATCCCAACTTAAGTGCTGTCCTGTCTGTTAGCCACCAGCTGTAAGTGGCTATCTAAATTAAAATCAGTTAAGATCAAATGAAATTAAAAACTCAGTTCCTTAGTCCCATGAACAGCTCAGCAGCTGGTGGCTCCCAGACTGGGCCCTGAGGGTAGAGAACACTTCTGTCATCGCGAGGGGGTCTGTCGGGACAGCGCTCCTCTAGAGGGTTAATGTCACAAGGGTAGTAAGGCAGCTAGTCCATGTGGATGGCACTGTGGGAAGCCAGGCAGGCAGGGACACCCTTAAGCACAGAACGAGGCGGTCAGGCCCAGTGGGGCGGGCGGAGCGGGGGACCCTTAGACAAGAGCTGCAGCGAATCTTTTCTGTTCTACCTACTGCTTTATTTCCGCCTTGTGGTCCAAGTGATGCACGTTGGGGTTTCTCTGGGCCGGGGAAGCATGAAAGCCGATTTCCTTGTTATTAAAAAAAGAAAAGTGAGAAAGAGGGAGGAAGGTACTTGGTTAAAACATGGGTTGGTAGAAAGCATTTTACATCTTTTGAAATTAGAAAGTCATTCGAAAATCGCTCAAAAGACTGGATGGGTTTTTCCGTTCATGACTTCCGTTCCCAAATCATTCTACAAGTCCTGTCAGAGGTCCAGCACCATCTATGCTCACAGACTGTGTCATCCCCAAGGAGGCGGCCCCAGACGGTGACTCCTATTCCTTCTGTGGGCTAAGGCAGCAGGTTCTGGAAGAAACTTCAGCATGCCCCGAGGCTGATCAATGCTGAATTAGACACACAGAACTACTGTGTGAAGAACCCCAAACATGGAGGGGTCAGGGGCTGTCACTCATTCCCTGCATGAGGAAACTGAAGGTCAGAGGTTAGAGATCCTGCCCAGAGCCATCGTGCTGTCAGAAGAGCGAGGCCCAGTGCTTGGTGCTCAGGTCTCCGGACTCCCAGCCCAGGCCCCTTCCCACTGAGCAGACCCTGGCTCCCTCAACACCTGCACGCTGCGGCTCCCACTGAAGCCAGATGGGGACTGTACCTCAATCTGCTGGTTCTTTTCAGCGTTTCTTGCACCGCCTCGCTCCCTGACCCTCTCTTCCTTATTTGATCTGACCCCCTTACGAAATTACACAGGAAAAGCACAATATAAACCCACCTGATCAATATAAAGAGGGGAAATGTCCCAAGAATCAGCACAATATAAAGAGGGGCCTCAGACTCTCATGTTGGGATTTCACACAAAAATTAAAAGTTCTGGTTGGAGAAAGAGCATCTAGGACCGTGTAAAGACAAATCCTTTTACGACTAATACCAACCTAATTACATTAGGAAAAGGTGCACCAGAGATGCAAGAACGGAGGCCAGACATTGGCAATATTCCTCAGACACGGATAAAGGCGGCACCGCCCTGAGATTGGCGAGCAGAATGGGGGCCGGGACGGGCATGGTAAGTAAGAAGGGTGACTGACATGTGCTCAAAGCACCACCTGGGACTCTCCCGCCTATGAGCACAACAGTCTGACTTCTTGGCCTCATCAGGGCCACATCACTGCTGTTCTGTAAGACCTGTGGTGTGGCAAAAGTCGAAAGGCCGCTGAGCTTGGAACTGTAAGGTCTGGGTTTGAGGGCCAGTCCTGCAACCTTTAGCTGGGTACCAGCGAGCAAAGTCACTTAACCTCTCTGGGGATCTTTCTCCATCTGATAAAGAAGCTGTGTTGTGTGCCTCTAGGACAGAATTATTAGCAGCAGCGGCAGCAGCCTAAATAACACACATCAAAGAGCTCTGCTAAGCCACACAACAGACAACATCTCCCTTAAACACGCGCGCAGTGAAGAGAAAATGAATGACAACTTCAGGCCTGCCACAAGATGCTTCCCTGCGTTAGAACGTCCTGCTGAACTCCATTTATCCTGACCATCAGTCATTACGAGTTAATCTCGTTCAGTTTTGACTATCTTCACCCATTCAGCTCAGCACTAATGTTCACCCGCTCACGGTGTGGTAGAATACGGGCCTTAAAAAGGAAATGGCGGTGTCTGTGGACAAAGCGAGGGAGGGAACAGACGTAGGGAGTGCATGAACACTAAGTAATTTTCCAAAAGAGAAACGACCAAACTCTCCCATCAACGAACAGTCCTGACATAGTGGTAAAACGCAGTACAATTCTTCTCATTTCCAACAATCCTTCGGTCTATAGATGTTTGGTCCAGGCTTAAATAATACTTCACAATTATAATTAGGTAATTAAACCCCATGTGCCAGGTATCCTGCTGATACTGATGTTTCTCCAGGAATATCTGCAATTAAGACAATAATATCCTTTTTCTTACCCATTCACTGATTTTCACCCTCAGACTGTCTGATATTGACTTGATTTCACAGTTTATTTTAAAATGATCCACCTTTATTTCCATGGGAAAACCTGAAGGATAGGTTAGGTGACTTTTTTCTTTTTAATTTTTTTGGTTAGCTATATTTTCTCATTTTCCTACAGTGTGTATAAATCACTGTTTTGAAAAAGGAAGGTTTTTTTTTTTTAATTGAAGTATAGTTGATGCACAACACTATATTAGTTCGTATAATGTTTTTAAATGAACAACTTACCTCGATAATCTTGACAATATCCCGCGGACCAATCATTTCAGGATCAAACTTCACGTGGGCTTTGCTGGTGGCAAGGGCCACAGAGGCGTAGGTGATGCCATTCGTTCTGGTGAGTTTGGACTCTATGTTGTGAACACAGGATGCACAGGTCATGCCCGTGATCTGCCGCACAAGACAAAAATACCACTCAGGACTGAGAGGATCCCGTCAAAGGCACACGGGGGGCTGGGTTAACAGGTAGCCATGAGCCCTTCCTCCTTCCACAGCACCCTTCCTGAGGCCCTGGACTCCCACTTCCAGACCTGTGTGCAGGACTTTCACCCGGAACATTCCCCCAAGGGCTGTGGGCATAGAAACAGTGCTTCTTCCCGAACTCGGGGACAAGAGACGTAGCCAGTCACTGAGCAGATGGCAACAGACCAAGGCTTCACTTCCAGCTCTGACAGTGATGGGCTTTCGTGAGCCACCCTACCCTCTCCGTGAGGCCACTGTTGCCACGCCACGCTGTGTGTCTTCACATCACGGAGTGAGACATGCCATCCCTGGGTATGTATTTAGGCAAGTCAGATGAGTCACTCTTCCAAGTATCAGAGGTCAACATTTCCCAGAATACTAATTAAATACAGACATAAAATGTCCGGTGTCTGAGCATGTGATAACGATATAACTGATACTGCTCAGCTTAAGATAAAAAACACTGTTCAAAAAATGTTTTCACCGGGGTGCCTGGGTGGCTCAGTTGGTTAAGCGTCTGACTTTGGCTCAGGTTGTGACCTCGAGGTCCATGGGCTCGAGCCCTGCTTGGGGCTCTGTACTGACGGCTCAGAGCCTGGGGCCTGTTTCAGATTCTGTGTCTCCCTCTCTCTGCTTCCCCATGCTCATGCTCTGTCTCTCTGTCTCTCTCTCAAAAACAAATAAACATTAAAAACAATCTTTTTTTAATGTTTTCACCTTTCCCAATAATATTTGTGATCTAGATTTTCCACAGTAGTCTGAGAGAGGCAGAGGCATCCCCTTGGGGCTGAGGGTCTGCAGCGAGGGTCCTGCTCCTGTGGCGGGCATGACCGGGGCTAGAACCCAGAGAGCAGGTCGTGTTACCTGACCACACACTGGGAGGCCTGTCCAGAACAAAGGGTTTGCTCTACAAAGAATGTCACTTATCAAGAGCTCAAAGTGCCACTCGTGTCCTCAGTACTCTTTCTTTAAACATTTACTTACTACTAACGGCAGTAACTGAACACAGTTAAGGAAGCAAGACCCTTTCACCTCAGTAAAACAGCATTACTCACAGTCTCCCCTTATTTACACATAAAAAGCTTTGTATGGAAGTGCCTGTGAACACAGCATATTGGAAATACTAGATATACCCAATGTTTCAGTGATTTGCGGTCATGTGCAGATGACAGTAGACAGGAAAAACGAGGCCCGTACCATCCCCTCCCCGTCCACACTAGGCACAGCAACCACCCTTACCGTTCATCTTGGACTGTGTGCTTCAGGACGCCGGTCGCCAATTACCTTCTAGACACCCCTGTGCCTATGAGCCGGCCCTCCCCCGCTGTGGTGGTGCTGGTTGACACTGGCTACCACACCGACTCACCTCCCCTGGCCTTGCCACATCTCTGCATTCTAGCTTCCCTCTGGGCCTTATGGAATGTGGTCATATTCAACTCTCTCAAAACCAAGCTCTGGGTGGCTGCCATGTTTAGTTCCTCTTCCTCCTACATTCCCGCCACCCACCTGCTCCTCCTCCTCACACCTTGAAGGCGCCCAGTGGGATGTACCCCTAAGACTCTGTGACATAACTGACATTCCTGCACAAAATGAACAGGTCGTTGTTGTTGGCTTCAAAGGAGAACGCAACTGTGACAACACACAGCATACGTGCAAAATGGGAGAAGTTTCCCGGCCCCTTTCAGATGCCTGCAGCCCTCTTGCCCCAGCGCCCGCCCGGCCACTACACTTACGATCAGCTCGAGGTCACCATCTGAGCCTGTGTAGTTTTCCATTACCGCAGCCTCAAAGCCCAAGTCCTGGATGAGCTGAGCTATCTCCAGCGGCTGGATGACTTCCGGATTGTACTTAACCTCTGCCTTTCCAGCCATCAAGGCGACCAGCACCGAGAGAATACCTGGAACCATCGGGCCACAGTTACAACACTCCAGGCAGGGCCTCTGGGATGACACATTCAACACAACCTAACAAAGAAACACATCTGCTCCCAGAAGCCTCTAGAACAGGAGTTCTCAAACCGGACTGCACTTTAGGATCACTTGGCCTTTTAACGAGCACCATGCCTGGCCCCAAACCCAAACCAGTTAAACCAGGACCCCTCAGGGTGGGTGCCAGGCATCTTTTTGTAAAGCTCCCCAGGCGACTTTAACGTACCAGCCAAGTGTGAGAACCACTGTTCTAGAACAGCACTCCTCACACGTTGATGGGCAAATCAACCGAGGACCTTGATAAACTACAGATTCCGGCTCAGTAGGTTTGGAGTGGGTCTGAGGTTCTGTAGGTCCACCCGGCTCCCAGGTGATGCCTGTGCTGCTGGCCCCGGGATGGCAGCAGGGTGGGGTGGGGGTGGGGTGGGTGGCTTTGAGTCAGGCTGGAGAAGACACGGACCGTGTCCACACCTCACAGCAAGGGATACATACAGTCTGCAGCCTGCAACTACTAAATGTCAGTTAAATGGTGTCCTTTTCCCTCAGACACTTTTCATACACGGAGAAAAAAATTGTTTCAAAAGTGGTTGTCCTTACTCTTTTTCAGGCTCTGATCCCATTCAGAAGTGGAAGAGAAATCCTACAGATTACAGACCACCCCGACGTACAATTAATTTGGCTTAAAAATTTTCAACTTCATTTTGGTGCGAGAGTGATACACATTCGTTAGAAACCAGACTTCAGATTTTGGATTTGGATCTTTCCTGGGGCTAGCGCTGTGCTGTGCAATACACCATCATGACAACGAGCGACAGATACACATTGTGACACATTTCAGGGTGGCTCGGCCAAGCTATGATGTTTGGTCGGTTAGGTGTATTAAACACATTTTTTTAAATGTTCATGTATTTTTGTAGGGGGGAGGGGCAGAGAGAGAGGGAGGGAGAGAATCCCAAGCAGGGTCCGTACCATCAGCACAGAGCCCAACATGGGGCTGTGAACCTGAGCCGAAACCAAGAGTCTGATGCTTCACTGACTGAGCTTTAATGCATTTTTGACTTGCAATATTTTTAACATACGATGCATTGACTGGGACATGATGCCATTGTATATCCAGTGAGATTATTTGTGAGTTTGAGGGGGGAAATAAGACTCATTCACATAAAAGAACGAAACGTGCTTTAGAAAGGATGCCATAAGGAATAAAAATGAGGGCTGCAAGTCAGGAAAAGAAACACAGGAACCATGAGATGTAGGATATTTTATAAAACAGCCAGCCCATGGATGACAAAGAAACTCTTAGAACACCTAAATTTGAGAAGAGTCTTTCTAGAGCTCCAGCCACGATAAAACATAGGGAACAAGAGGCTGGAGACACATCATCCTAATTTGGGGCTGGCTGTGATGGCCAAGGAATCTGAGCAGAGAGATACATGGAAAGAGAGAAAGGGACTCCGGTGGCAAGGTCGTCATGGTTAAGATATTTTCCAAACAAAAGTGGGACAGGATCTTTGTTGCACTTTCAGGTTTCAGAGACAGTACTGGAAATGTAGTCCAGAGGACAAAACTTAGGCACTTCCGTAACACCCTATGATTTACAGGGACAAAGGACAGAATATTCAAAATCGCAACTTCTCTGCAAACTGCAGGCTACGTATTCATGCACTAGCTGGAGGCTGATGGATGGGACTGGGGGTGGGGGTGGAGGAGATAAAGACCACCACTAGGACAAGCTGAGGAAGTTACCCATGGAATGTCCCCGACCTTTAAACTGGACTGCCCCTCACTAACTTACTCGGAGACATTTTATCTTAAACAAACTACATACTTCCTAAGCAGCAGAATGCCAATTGCCCAAGAACATCAGACAAACATCTCTACCATCACCTAATGAACTTGCTGCCAGAGTATCAGGGCTGCTGACAAACTGAGTCAATGAGGATCGTGAAGGGAGAGCACAGTGCCCATTCTGCTGACCGCAGGGGCTCACAGCCTACACGCAGCTTCCCCAGTTCAGTGTGTAGATGGCTTACCTGCCTCCTTCTGAAGGTTTCTCTCTATGTTAGACACACAGGATGCACAGGTCATGCCTGTGATCTGTAAAAAGCACTTCTGTGGTGCCACTGCTGTAGAGGCCTGCGGGGACTTTGACGAGCTGCCGGGGTTGTGGTTCTTAGGGAGCCCCCCAGCGTGGGGAGCCGTTCCCTGCACAGACACAGGTCCGCCAGCTGTGGTGTGCACTGTGGAATTACCTGCGCTGCGGTTTCCAACATGGTTGCTGTAACAGTTTTCTAGGATAAAATGGAAGAAATCATTCAGATTAAAAGAACAAAGAACCTTAAAAAAATAAATAAATAAATAAATAAATAAAACAAAAAAAAAATAAAAGAACAAAGAACTTTTTTTACAACAGGAGGTTCAAGCCTGACAAAGTTCTTGAAACAGCTCCATGAAGGTTGGTGTTTCCATCACTGCCCCCCTCCTCCCCACAACTAGAGACAGAGGCATACAGTGACAGACACATGAAAAGATGCCAATACTCAAGAATGGAATGCTCCAGTTGGATGAGTGCTCTAATTAGATGATGACAACAAGAAGAACTCACCAGGCCCTCTGCGAAGCACACGTCCTTTAAAACAGCTGTGGTACATAGGACTATCGCCCCCATTTTATAAAGAACTGAGTTAGAAGAAATTTTTTTTATTCTTTATTTTTGAGAGAGAGAGACAGAGTGCAAGTGGGGGAGGAAGAGAGAGAGAGAGGGAACCCAGAATCCGAAGCAGGCTCCAGGCTCCGAGCTGTCAGCACAGAGCCCGACGTGGGGCTAGAACTCAAGAACCGCGAGTTTATGACCTGAGCTGAAGTCAGATGCTTAACCGACTAAGCCACCCAGGTGCCCCTGAGTTACAAGAAATTTAAAAACGTGCCCCGAATTCCTCAGGTGATAAGTAATGAAGCTATTTCTAAACCAGGTCTCTACCTCCAGGATCTGTCCCTTTAACCACTGTCACATTCTGGTTAGCAGTCCTTCACTCCTTCCCTACAACAATCAAAACAACCCAACACACCTTTATTGAGTTGTTTGCCTTTTTCTTATCGTTTGCCTACGTCCTGTACGTACTCTGGACACGAATCCTTGTCATGGGTCCGCACTTCAGGTATCTGCTCCCAGTCTGTGCTCCATACCTACACTCTCATCTAATGGTGTCTCTTTTGATAAAAGAAGTCCCAAATGTTAATGAGGTCTGACTTATCAACCAACTAAACCAACTTTCATGGTTAGTATGTTTCGTGCTACCTAAACAGTGAAAATGTTCATGCTTCTTTCTTCTAGAAGCTGCTATTTTAATGAACTTCCCCATCAGGCCTATGATACCTGCATTTTAACTTTGTGTAGGTAAGAGGTAAGAGTTAGAGTTAATTTCTTTCCACTTGGATATCCAGTGGAACCAGCTCCATAAACCAAAAAGACCACCCTCTCCCCCACCGAGTTCTGGGATGAGGGTGCAGACGCTGTTGGGGACCATTTTTCTGCCCACCGCATGTGTATATATATACAAATATACATATATATATGTATATATATATACGTATATATATATATATGTAACTATGTATATATGTGTATATATATATATATATATATATATATATATATGTATATATATATATACACACACACACGTAACTAATCACCCAGGTCAAGATGTGGAAAGTTTTCATCACTCCAGAAAGTCAGACCTTTTGATAACAGAATTTGATAACAGAAAGGACCTTTAAGAGTATATACAAAAGATAATTACATCATTTAAAAAACGAACTCTCGCTATTTGAAAATCCACAGCTGCAGAAGATAGAAGTTGGCATTAACCTGTACTGACGATAGGCCATGACTTTGCAAAGTTTTTCTTCTAAATAAATCTCACATCCTGGGATGTTTTGCTCATTTTCTGAAAGGTGCTAAAAACTACTTCCGAAACTCATTCTAAGAGTCCAGTTGATCAACACTTTCAGCACCTTCAGTGAAAACCCTCCAAGGACCTGGCCTTACAGGACCCCTCTACCTTCCGGAAGCAGAGACCACACCTCCATCCATCAGCACAGGTGTACTCTCCTGGACTTTGTCATTGTTCAAAATGACTCTGGCCTTTGGATCTCAAATTCACAAAAGCTGTTTTGTAGCCTCAGCCTCTTGACATTCTATCTCTACCCATCAACCCCTCCAGCACCCATTAACCCCTCCCATTACCTGTCCAACTCTCTTGCACCCATCAACCCCTCCAGTACCCATCAACCCCTCCCTTACCTGTCAAACCCTCCTGCACCCATCAACCCCCCCCTTACCAATCCAATCCTTCTGTACCCATCAATCCCCCAGCACCCATCAACCCCTGCCATACCCATCAATCCCTCCCATACCCATCACCGCCCTCGCACCCATCACCCCCTGTACCCAACAACCTCAGCCATACCTGTCCAACCCTCCTGTACCCATCAACCCCTCCTGTACGCATCAACCCCTCCCATACCCATGAACCCTCCTGCACCTGTCCAACCTCTCCTGATTTTCCCAGTCCATCATCTGTTTTCTGGATTCACCTGCATGTCTATCCAAATATTGTGGTCAACAACTTTAATATTTGTACTATTACAGAGAATTTCATACACCCCTTACTGACTTATAATTTACACATTGCCATTTCTTCCACATTGAGATCTAACTCAACTAAATTCGGGGCTTCTGGAGATTGCTAAAGAAAGTTGAATTAAACTAACAAGACCCAAACAAGACTATGTTATTGGGTCGTTTTTCTTTATCAATCTATGCTAATACTATGGGTGGGCATTCAGCTTTCTGGAAGTCTACCTGACAATATTATCAAAAACAGTACCTCTAACTGCTTGGCACTTAGTAGAGGCACAATAAGTATTTGTAATGGAATGAAATAATGTTTACTCTCTGTGACCGAGCAATTACACTTTCGGGTATTTACCGTAAGGAAATAACTGTGTGCACAAAATTTAGCCTCAAAAATGCCCATCAGTATTATTTACAATCACATGCACATGAAGTAGATGGGAACAGTCCAGTAGGAAACTGGTTATGACTAAGTTACGGTGCATCCATAGGACGTAATGATTTGCAGCCACTCAACGTGGTGTTGCAGACATATAGACGGACCTATAAGTATGTTTATGATAAATTGTGGGGTGAAAGAGATTACAAAAGCACTATGTATAATACAAATCTATGTATTTCTAAATATAAATTACACATGCTTTGGAAAAGCCCAGAAAAGTATATGTGAAATCAAGTACACCATGTGGATTCTGGGGTAAGAATATTCTAGACAGAGGGATAGCAGGTACAAGACCCTGAGGTGAGGACAAGCCTGATATGAGGATTGGAAAGGGGTTAGAAAGGTAGGGAGTTGGGGGGAGGGGGCTTCTAGATCACCCTAAGGACTCCCTCTTAAGATGGGAAGGTTTCAGAGTATTAACAGAGTAACAGGATTACTGTGAATACTGGGCAGGGAACAGACTGTAAGGCTGAAAGGCGGGAAGGAGAGACTAGCTCGGAGCCTGTCTAGTGGACACAGCTGATGGTGGCTTGTACCAGGATGCTGGCCCGTCTGACCTTATCTTCCACTACTTACATTCAAGTTCCACCCAAGCCAGACTGCTCCCGAGACAAGCTGGAGCTCATGTCTCCTCCGACTTTTCCCGGTGTGTGGTCCTGCCCCTCTCTGCCTGCTGAGATGCCATCACGTTCTGAAGTCTTACCCGAGCCCAGCTTCAATGTCACCTCCATTATCCAGTCTTTGGGAGCCCCACAACCAGATGCTGGCTTTTCTCATCTTTTGAATCTCAAGAGTGCTTTACCTACACTTGCCTTGTTGCATGTATTCCAACCTGCCTTGGATGATGGGTCTCTGATCTGCTTCCTTGTTAGAGTATAAGCTGCATGTGGGCAGGTCCTGGATGGCCTCCGAGTACTCACGGTGGCCAGCACAGTGCCTGGGGCCCAGAAGACCCTCAGTACGTGCTGGGATGAGGAACAGTGCCCCAGAAGTGACATTATCCATTTACAAGGCTGAGGGGAACATGTCATACATGATAGATGACTTTTTCCTCACACTGTATTCATATATCCAATCACCTATCCATTAATTCATTCATACAAAAAATATTTACCAGGCAAACCAGTGCACAAATGCAGAGCTGATTTCTAGATAAAAAACAGATCTTAATGTATTTTTAGCTGTCAAATAAGCTGACTGAAATTCAGTGCCTGCCACTTGCCTACATGCTCTTGATCATTCCCCTTCCTCTCCCTGTTCCATTATCAAGGGGGCTGACCCTGCAAAACCACTTTTCCCAGGCTCCCTTGTCAACTGGTTTCTGGTTAAATTTGGTACCCTGGAGGTAGCAAGTGGGAAACAGTAGGACAGAAATGGGGGAAACCTGATGTGTTTCCCATCTACCTACTGGGAGCCCAGCTCCTGGCCACAGCCTCTCCCTTAGTAGCTCCGGTGGTGAGCCAGCTCCCACCAGGCGACCTCAGCCCCTGGGCTCCGGTGGCACCCTCCTGCCTGGGGTGCCAGCTTCTGCCACCAGCCATCTCTTGGGTTTCCTTCCCATTCCCTGTTTGGTTATTCGGCTCTCTAACATGTCTGAGTAGCTCCTGGATTAAATCCCGTCACTGAGCTACCCCACGACCCGGCTTGTCACAGCCTGTTATTTTCTTTCTCTTTCGCTTCCTTCACAAATACCTACTATGTGCTGGGTGCTGCTGAGTCCAAGGAGAAACAAATCAGATGGTTTGAAGACTGTGCTCAAGAAGCCCCTCTTCCTGGTCAATCCGGAATGACCAATCAAATACACGTAATTCTTTTCTAATATCTAAGGGGCTACAATGATAGTTAACGGCACACTTACGGTTTATCCTAAATTAAGACTGCCAGGTGAAATACAAGACGCCCAGCTACATGTGAATTTCAGATAAACAACAAATACTTTCTTAGTATAAGCGTGCCCCAAATGTTGCCTGGGACATACTTATACCAAAACATTAGTCACTGTTGATCTAAAATTCAAATTGAACTAAGTGTCCTATATTTTATTTGCTAAATCTGGTACACTAAATGCCTCTTGGGCTAAACACATAATTCTGTCCAATAAAAATCACTGTTCTTTTCTTTCTAGGCTTACTTGGTCAAATCCAATTATTCTGGATTATGCAGTTCAATGCAAATTTCTTTTTACTGCCAACAACCTGACTCTACTGTTTAAAGACTTGAAACCTCATACAAATAGAGCAGATGATGACTCTGTACTACATTTCCTACCATTTAAGTACAGGATTTACTGTTCCATTGTGTGTTCCTTACTGATTTTTGTTTAAAAACAAACTCCTTCCTGAAACGTGGTACAAAAGACAAAGTACAGAACAGGACCGAGTCATTCCACATGACTTACCCACTGCCTTTAAGGGTGTAAGTGCAGGCCAGCCCCACTGACAGGGGACCTTTCCAAGGAGACGCACTTTATCTCAGCGGCCGCTGCAAAGTACATGTGGGAAGGCCCAGTCCAGCTGGCCCTGGGCGCGGCCGGGGGGCTTTGCCCACGAGCCCCTCCTGGTGCCGGGCTGGCCACCGCCCTGCAGCGCAGTCTGAGTGCCCGCAGCTGGCACTGTATTGTCCTGGTCTAGCCTGCAACTCTCAACCCCCCCATGGGGCCAGTACCTTGGGACCCAAACGGTTAAAACCTTGCTGCCCGCACAGCTGGCTGTGGCATGTCCCGCGCTTCCTCATCTCTGGCCTGGCTCTGAACCCCCCCCCACACCTATCCATCACCTCTCCACCGCCGCTTGGCTCGGCTCCTGGAGGTCTGCGGCTCCACCATGCAGCTGGGCTCACCGGAGCCTCCCCCACCTCCTAGTTGCACGGAGCCTGAGGCCCTTGAAACGGCTTCCTTTCTTTCCAGGGTGCTGTCCCTGTCTGTGACAATTTCTTCCTCCGGACACCCCTTCCTTCCACACCAGTGCCATCACGTTCCTCCCTCTGCCTTTCCCCGGTCATGCTCGCTTTCCCTGGTCTTCCGTCACTTCCCCTGGCTCCTGCCACTCCAATCTGCATTTCCAGCCCCACTCTCCAGGAATTCAAGCTGGCCTCCGGCAACTGCACACCTAGGGCTCCCCGCCGGCTCTCCCTTTCCTCCACGGCCTGCCCCATCACACCCCTCCTCTGGACCAAGCTTGCTGGACCCAACCTCCTGAATGTCATCCTATTCCGTCTCTTGACCTCCAGCCCCACCTCCTCTCACCCAGCCTCCCACACAGCCTCCGTGCCTCCATCCACACTACACTGACACCGACTGGCCAGCTCAAGTGCAAACTCACCTGCGCTTCCTCTGATTAAAATCCACTGCCTGGGTGGCGAGGTCGGGTAAGCGTCTGATTCTTGATTTTGGCTCAGGTCACACGCTCACAGTTCATGAGATCAGCCCCAAGTGTCAGCACATAGCCTGCTTGGGATTCTCTCTCTCCCTTTCTCTCTGCCCCTCCCCTGCTCGCTCTCTCTCTCTCTCTCTCTCTCTCCACCTTCCTGAGTCCTCACGCTTGCTCGGGCTCCTGTCAGCAACCCCAGCACACTGCACTGCCTCCTGGCCTCCAGCATCCCCGTCCCATCCTGGAGCTCACCGGCTCACACGGGGCTACAACATAAGCTCTCAGGAGAGTCTCACTCGCTCACCAGCCCACCACTCCCAGGCCCGGGCGCCCGGCAGAAATGCACCCCTCTACCCACAGCCATCAAGGAGGGCAAGGGCAGTCATCACTGAATCCCCTCAATTCCCACTTTCAACAGAATGGGATCCAGGTGAGACTACGGTTCTCTTTTTATTGTTTCGTTGGGCAGAGAAATCTCAGAGAGTGTGATGATGGCTCTTCTGGAGACAGAAGAGCCCGATGTTCCCCCTGGCCCCACAGGACTCTTTTTTAAAAAGAACACAGAGTCAGAGTTCTCTTCAGAAAAATGCAAAGAACTTAGCATTTTATTCCCAGCTACACGAGAGGCAAAGGCTATACACCCAGAAATTCTACTTCTTCTCTCCTGATACACTTGACACGCAAGGAAAAGTTGCAGAATGTTGTCACCAACATTGGCCAGTGAGCAGTGAGTGTGGCCACTGTCACTATGTCCTAAGATGCAAGGAGAAAGGAGAGGGCCCCAGGGTGTGCTTCACGTGGGCCAACTACGTACCAGAAACGACTGACGCCTTGAATCCCATTTCTTCAACAGCAGCTCGGAGTCCTTCCGGGTTAATTACAGAGGGATCATAGAGCACCACTCCAGTCCCTTCAGTCAGAGAGACTGATACTCGCCGCACCCCTTCCCTGCGGGAGAGCAGGCCTTCAATGGACTGGACGCAGGACGCACAGGTCATGCCACCAATGGCAAGCACCACGGTACTGCACAGGCCCTGCATCCAGGTTCCCTGGGCAGGGGCGGGGGCGGGGGCGGAGGCGAGATGCGTGGAAGGCCTGTTATTGGTGCCACTCCCCGCTGCTCCATCAGGAAGAGAAACTTGAAAGTTCCCAGGAGGAAGAGCCTCAATGGCCCTCTGCAGGGCCTCGGGGGTGACACGAGAAGGGTCAAACTGTACTTGGGCAATTCTGTTCTCCAAGGACACTTGAATACTTTGAACCCCTGGGAGTTGGCCTATATTTTCTTCAATATTCAGGACACAAGATTTACAGTGCATTCCATCTACTCTCAGTTGCAGGGTGACCACACGGCTCCCTTGGTGCCCCAAGGTCTCAGAGTTATTGAGATTCTGGGTACCAGACGTCAAAGGGGTCTTTGGGTTGGTCCTCTGTAACCGCCCAATATCAATTGGTCCCAGGCTTACGGGTGCCACTCTGTTCTTGATGACAGCTTCAAATCCCATGTCGTTTACGTGGTCCCTGAGGTCTTGGGGCTGAATGAGATAAGGCTGGTAAGTAATGACTGCCTCCTGGGTGCCAAGGGAGACTCGGGCCCTCACTACCCCTTGCAGCTTCCCCAGCCTGCCTTCGATGGAGCTGACACAGGACTGGCAGGTCATGCCCTCCACCCGGAGCTTGACCGTGGCCTCCAGGGCAGACGAGGATCTCGAGGGCCAGGAGGCGGCCTTTCCTTCTGTGATGCTGGCCTCAAAGCCCATGTCCTCGACGTGACGGCAAACCTGCGGCAGGCTCAGGACCGACGGCACATAGATCACTGTCGCGCTGCCTTGTTCCAGGGAAACCTTAATGCTCACGATGCCTTTCAAACTCGAAATCCTGCCCTCGATAGACTTTACACACGACTGGCAAGTCATGCCCGAAATGCTGATGGTGCCGGTGGTCGTCTGAGAGGGACACACGCTGTCCAGACCACCTTCGTAGCCAACATTGTCAAAGGCGAAACTCTGCTTCTGCTGCATTGCTGGCTCCCAGACACGAGCGGGCAAAGAATGTTTAGACAGGATCTAAAAGGAAAAGAAATAACACTTTTTCATCCTTAAAACTAAATATTTGTGGGGCATCTGGGTGGGTCAGTCAGTTAAGCGTCAGACTCTTGATTTTGGCTCAGGTCACGATCTCCCGGGTTTGTGAGATCTAGACCTGCGTCAGGCTTGTGCTGACAGTGGGAAGCCTGGTTGGGATTCTCTCTCTCCCTCTGCCCCTCCCCCACTCACACACACACACACACACACACACACACACACACACTCTCTCTCTCTCTCTCTCTCTCAAAGATAAATATTTTTTTTTAAAAAGCTTAATATTTGCTAAAATATCCCAGCTTGTCTGGCACTGAGAAAATGGAAAACAGTGCCACTGGTGTCAAAACATCCTGAGAGTATAACAACATTAAATGCAGGGAAAGGAAGATATAAAAACATTATTTATCAAATGAAATGGTTCCAGTGGGTTTCTTTTAGCTTGAACATTCTGTGACTCTGAACCTAGAAGTCAACTGCCCACCTTGTTTTCCTTACCTCGAAGACGTGGAGGTCTCTACAGGGAAGGAGGGGAGTGTGATGCAGCTCACGTGCACAGAATGAGCATGGCAGGCCCCCAGCAGAGGCAGACAGCACAGTGGCCCACAACGGGAGGGCGGAGGCTCTCAGCAGAGCCCCCCTCACCTCTGGCTGATACCTGAAATCTCCCTGCAGAACGTGGTCCTTTGAGCTCAAATGCTGGGGGTGTTGCTGCAATGCACATACACAGAATAGGCAACACCTGACTTCTGTATCTCCTTCTAGGGGTGTCCCTGTCATTCTCTCAGCAGGGGTTAAATTCAACAACCGTAGGGCACCTGCTCTGAATGCCGACCTCTGAGGCCCCGTGGGGTCAGACCACATGCCTGGGGAAAAAGGTCTGGCGGTATGCTCCTCGAGCCAGGGAAATGAGCACGAGTGGCTGGGCCAAGAGGGGCAGGAGGCCAAGAGCTGGGGGAACTTCTCTGTTCTGCCTCCACTGAGCGTCACTGCCCTCCTGGGTGTTCAGGACAGTTGTGGTTGCTACCTAAAATTAAAAGTGTTTTACCAAATTAAGTGGACCCATCTTCTTAATGTACCAGAGTATATACGCATAATTTCCTGACTTCTCATAATGATGTGGCTTCACCTATTCCATTCACAAAACCAAATCCTCCTTTCACAGGGTCCCAGGCTCACCACTCTCCTAATTAGATGCCGTTTTTATACCAGTACTATTCCATGCTTCAGAAATTCGGGAACAGGCCTTTACATATTATGGTATGTGACAAAAAAGCATGTCAGTCTCTGTGCTTACACAATCCTACTTAGATCTTCAGATGAATCTCCATTACATGGATTGACCTTCTCTGTAACCCTGTGCATAAAATAAAATGCCTATCTTTCCAACTTC
>NW_024412428.1:18861483-18981900 GCF_014898765.1 Herpailurus yagouaroundi | reverse complement strand
CCATACTAAGCAAGAGCTAATTTTGTTAAAATGTAAAGAGCTCCTTCTAAAAAGAAAAAGGCCAACAATCCAACAGAAAAGAGGCAGGAAATGCAAACGCCTTTTCAACATCTGCAGAAACAATAGTAAGGAAGAAATGTAACACTCCAATAGCACGGTGGCCCTTCTCACCACTCAGGCTGGCACCATCCACGCAGTCCCTAGAGCTGGTGGGGGCATCACCTCTCGTGAGGGCAACTTGGCACTACGTCTGAAAATGACAAATCCAAATATTCTTTGGCCCAACAACTCTCTCTACGAATTTACTCAATAAATATATTTGTTCACGTATAAAAGCAAGCATGCAACAAAGATATTAAACGCTGCAAAGAACCGGAAACATAAATGCCCATCAATAAGAGGCCAATTAACTAAATTACTGCACAGTTATACAGAGGAATGCTTTCCAGCTCTTAAAAAAGGAATGAGGCAGCTCTAAATATACTGAAATAGCAAATATATCATTCAGTGAACAAAAGCAAGACACAGAATTTACGGTGAATACAGTGTTTTAGTTATCTGTTGCTGCCTGACAAACCAAATCTAGTGGCTCAGAGAGATAGCTCACAGTTTTTCAATTTGGACAGGGCTCAGCGGGGAAGGCTTGTCTGCTCCTCATGGCATCGTCTGGGGCGGCCTCAGTGAGACTGGAGGTTTCACTTCCAAGAAGATGGTTTGTCCGCGACATGGCTGGCAGGTTGATGTCGGTGACTGTCTGGAAGCTGTTAGCAGAGACCTCAGTTCTCTTCCATGGAGCCTCTCCACGTGGCTAGGCTGGGTATCTCACAGCTGGTGGTTTCTGGGTTCCGAGAGGGAGTGTCACAATAGTGAACATTCCCAGAGAACAAGTCCCAGTATGCAAGCGCTTACCAAGCCTCTGCTCGCATCACATTTGCTAATTCACCATTGGCCACAGCCAGGCACATGGCCAAGCTCAGTCAGTACAGGAAGGAATTATATAAGGGCTTAAATACAAGGAGCTGTAGTTCGTTGGGAGAGTCACCAAAGTTCGTTCTATCATAGCATGCTAGCCCTATTTGTGAGCAAAGGAGTATTATCCCCATAGCTACTTGTATATACATGGACGGGCTCTGGGAGAAGGCATAAGAAACTGGTACAGAGTCTGAGGAGGATCAGGGGCTGAGGCAAGGAGAGGGGAGGAAGAGTTATTTTTCAACGTATAACCTATTGTACAACGCGCACACATTACCAAATTCTAAAAAATAATTAGTTTAAAACTGAAAATTAAAGAAAAAAAAACACACACACAGGAGTAAAAGGAGATCCAGAACCGTGACTTGATTGTAACCGGTATTAAATAATTAATTGAAAAAGCTAAAAGAAAAACTATGATATTCAAGGACACTTGCTTTAATACAGTATCTTAATAAGTAGAATGGCCTCCCTAAAACAAGACATAACCCTCAATCACCTAGTCTGTTGGAAAAACAAATCCCTAATGATTTACTACCCAACTTATTTTTTTGGTCCTAGGTAGATCTAGCTATAACTCACCAAACCCCAGGCCACAATGCTAGCTCTTAATCCCTGGATTATGGATTCTATGCTCCTGCCAAAAGGGTTTGCAGAAGCGTTAGAAGCTATTTGTTTGTAGCAAACAATACTCAGAGGCCCCCCTTCTAGACAGGCAGGTTCCTAAAGACAAGCAGTTACGAAAGACAAAGCTTCGCTTTGCACGGAACACAACTTTATGAAACACGAAAGTCTCTGCTGGTTTAGAAGCAACCTCATAACTGTTGCTGGGTGTTTGGATAGTTTTTAAGTGTATACAATTGGTACGTGTGTGTGGTTTTAATTCCATTCCTCAGTGAGGAGAATCTTTGTCAGGGGGGAAACTCAAATGAATTCAAACAAACACGTTGAGGTTTAAGGGCACATTGGAGAGGGGGTCCAGGGAACAAAGTGTGTCCTGGGAAAACTTTATGGAAGCCCTAATGTTGCCTAATTCTCACTGAATTGTATATTTCTTGAGAACAGACATCTGGGACTTACTTCTTTGGCAAGCCCAACAACACACTGGGGAAGAACTAACTTGGGAATTTTTAACAAACTATCAGTATACTGGGCATCAGGATTAGAAGGGACTGGAAACACAGGAGGAGGGGGAAATTCCACAGAGGGGAATCCAAACATGAACTTCAATTCTCTGCTACTCTCTGGACACTCAGGGCACGTGGACTTTGCTGTGAGTGCCAGGGCTTGTAAAAGAAAAGACGGGTAAAGGAATACAAGTGGTCGATTCACCAAGATGGAGCCAGGAAAGGAAAAGAAGATGTGCAGACAGGCCAGCCTGGTATGAAGAAATTGGAAATGGGGTGCCACGCTTTGATGAAAGGTTTCAAAACCAGACTGAAATTGAAAAGCCCAGAAATGACATGCCTTGTAGAAAATGCCCGTGACCACAAATCAAAGAGCAATTCTACCGTGTGCACGAAGCAAGGACCGCTAGAGCCACTTTCGAGAGCTCTTAGTCTCACTTGGATCTCCGTCAACCTTAAGGACACCGCTCGCCCACTTATCCTTGAGACTTCTTTCACCCTGAAGGGTGTGTGACACCCTTAACAACTTTGAAGGCAAAAATGATACACATGCATGCAATTCTTCCAACATATAACTTCCACCCCACGCAACTCTACGCACCCGAGCTTTCAAAATACAGAGAAGTCCTGGTTCTTCCATACGCACGCAGATCCAATAAGAGAAAATAGTTAATGGTTCTCAGTGGTATTTTATGGGGACGGCACTTTATATCTCTAATGCTCAAGATAATTCTACAAAGAGATATTCTTATCACCATTTTACTGTGGAAACAGACTCCGATTTATCAAAGGTCACAAAGCAATTTAAGTAAGAGCTAGGATTTAAATCCGGCTCAAAAGTCCAGCAGGCTATTTTTTTAAAAACAGCATTTAAGGTTACATTTTCCTTTTAGCCATGTTAATTACAGGAGGAGACTGCAATGCAGAAAAGCAAAATGCAGAAAAACATGGAAAAACAGCCACATCTTACCTGCCACATAAGGAACAGGCTAACACCTCAGCAAGTGAGCAAAGTAAGGAGGAGGCAGAGGAGCAGCCGGGAGCCCTGAGCCCGGCTGCTGGCTTCTGAGTCGGGCCTTCGCCCCTTAGTATGTCACCTCTCAGGGTCTCTGGTACTTCAGAAAAACTACAGCAGAACACTGGCACTCATTCTGCTCCCTTCAATATTCCTAACTGCAAATGCATTTCAAGGCAACTACATTTGCAAGAGGAGGCAGGACGCAAGGAGAGGTGGCAGTGGTTCTGGGACCTTCCACATCCTCTGGAATACATTGTGAATGAGTCACTGCCAGGCCCTACCCTTATCTGAGAAATCCCTGGATGTCAGAGGTTCCTAAGGGAGGGAGGGTCCGAAGAGATTGTTTGACTCAAGAAAAGATCCCACATGAAACACCCAGGCGGACTGGCGTCAGTCTCTAAAACCTCCACTGAGGAAGAATCAATGTCTTGTTGCTAAACCTGTATGTATGCAGATTTATTAATACATAAAATTGAGGTTACCTGTGGGTGAGACTGTCTATGTTTTTCGGTTCTTAAAATTTAAATTAAAAAAAAAAAAAAGCTTCCATCAGAAAACACATGTGGTTTTGTACTTTTTCTAAGGCAAAGAAGAAAATGCCTTGGGTTCTATATTTGTGTTTTTAGAGCAAGGGAGAGAGAAAGCATGTGAGCGGGGAAGAGGGACAGATGGGGGGAGGGGGAGAGAGAGACAGAGACAGAGAGACAGAGAGACAGAGAGAATGAATCGTAATCAGGCTCCACGCCCAGCGTGGACCCAGAATCAGGACTTGATCCCATGACCCAGGGATCATGACCTGAGCAGAAATCAAGAGTCCCACACTCAACTGACTGAACCACCCAGGCGCCCCAGAAAATGTCTTGTTAAACCACACGATGTAAACATTATTAATCACTGTGATACAGATGACAACAATGATGCACCAGTGATACACATGGTCTCATACTCTACAACACACTTTCACATATTTGGGTAAGTATCTGTCCTTCCTACTTGCTGGGAATTTACTGAGGGTACATCTGACAGTCTTAGGTATGAATTCCAGCCACGTCTGAGCAAACCCGAAACTCAGTTTTCTTAGCTCCATGTAAAGTGGGGTAGTAAAAATACCCACCCTACAATTTTGCAGGAAGGCCGGAAAGCTAAAAAGATTTAAAAGGCTAACATAATAAATGTGTGACAGGGACTATGACAACACACATGGCTCATTTGGTCTTCAAAAGTGGCCCAAGGAGGTAGGCAGGGAACTTACTATTTCCACCATTTAACTGATAAGGAAAACTAATGATTAAAACTAGTATACATAATCCCCCAGCCCCCACTCCAACCCCTTCAAACTGTCCCTCCAGGATGTCTTACAAGCGTCCAGAAAGAGCTTCCACCAACTATTATTTCAACTTTATTTACTGAAAAAACGAACCAACCAAAACTCAGGCACTAATTCAAACACTGATGAGGGCCGACTACATACCTGGGCTGTCTGTGTGTGACACTTAGATCTCTGCCCTCGAGGGCCACCCCTGCTGTGGGGTTGACTATGTCGTTCCTGGGAAATTCTGGACAAATGTATTGCCCATTTCCTTCCCTTGACCACAGCAAGGAAAAATATCAACTCTTACTGAGAAACTGGGTGCAGTACATCCATTTTCTTGGGAGAAAAAGCGCATTAAGTTAAATAAAATAAACCAGTCTCAATATATACATACGATGCATGCTGTTTTCTACACACAACAAAATAAAATTTAGAAATTCACAAACGATAAGACCTCTCCAAGAAGCACTTCACGATTATTACCTCAGAGAGCTTGTTTGCAATCTCATTCCAAACAGCTTTACTATGAACAGTTTCAGAGAATTTCATTGCTTTTAACTTACATCTATCCTAACAAATATTCCATCAGACTTTTACCAAATCAAAAGCATTTTTTCAGCTTCTCTGAGAACACTACATTGCAAGCCCTTCCCGTCAAAGAAATTTTACATAACGAGCCTGTCACTACCAAGCAACTGTGAGTATCTTGGAATATTTTTTTCTTTGGAATATTTTTTAATATTTGAATGAAACGGTCTAAGCCAGAATCATAAGGTCATAATTCCCTTAGGTCGTTTGCTAGAATTACAAGATCAGGATGTAAAAGACCTACATTAAATATATGCAACAGTACCACTGGTTAGAAGAAATGTCACAGCAACACTATGAACTCAGATAATTATATGACCGAAGTCAATGAACTTGGGATTATTTTTGCTTATTATTATTATTATTATTATTATTATTATCATTATTGATAAATTCCATGTGATTGTCATATGTGATGAAATAATCTAGTTAGCATTTCATCACACAAAATTGTCTTCTAGAATGGCTAACAAATGTAAGTTTATGCCTAGAATTATAGGTATGATCAGCTAAACATAAAACAAGTATATTCCTTTGAAAGACTTAGGTGTGGATACATATTTATAATGTATGCTACTCTGTAATGCACAACAGGAACTTGCTACGAAATATAATCCTCAGAAAAAGAAGTGCAAATCATTGATAAACCTTTTAAAAAATAACAGTATAGGGTCAAACGATATTTGACAAGAGAACAATACTCAGTGGAGAGAAAAAATAGTCTCTTCAATAAACGGTGCTCGAGAAATTGGACATTCACATGTAAAAGAATGAAAATGGACCCCTATCTTACACCACTCATGAAAATTAACCCTAAATGGATTAAAGACTTAAATGGAAGACCAGAAACCATAAAACTCTGGAAGAAAATACAGGAAAAAGCTCCTTGACATACATGGATCCTGGCAATGAGTTTTTGGATATGACACCTAAAAGCACAAGCAACAAAATTAAAAATAAGCAAGTGGGACCACATCAAACTATGAAGTTTCTACACAGCAAAATAAACCATCAACAAAATGAAAAGACAACTCACAGAATGGGAGAAAGACATTTGCAAACCACATATCTGATAAGGGGTTAATAGCCAAAATCCATAAAGAATTCATACAACTCAATAGCAAAATTTATATTTATATTTATTTTTATATTTACACACAAACAAAAAAATAGGAAGAGGAAATGAACAGACACATTTCCAAAGAAGACGTACAAATCGCCAGCAGGTACATGTAAAGGTGTTCAACGTCACCAGTCACCGGAGACAT
The DNA here is from genome assembly GCF_014898765.1 of Herpailurus yagouaroundi. Taxonomy (NCBI): domain Eukaryota; kingdom Metazoa; phylum Chordata; class Mammalia; order Carnivora; family Felidae; genus Herpailurus; species Herpailurus yagouaroundi. Next base: position 18,975,615 of record NW_024412428.1, on the reverse strand, counting down.
GCAAATCAAAACCACTATGAGATAGCACCTCAGGTCTGTTAAAATGGCTATCATCAAAAAAACATACTAAGTACTAAACAAGTTAACTCTCAAGTAGATCCAAAGTTTGATTATAATAGACTTTGAGCAAATACACTGTTGACAATGAACAAATACTCAATTACAAATGACTTTTAGCTTGGTTCTTCTCATCCTAAACCAGCTACTACAAATTTCCCCCATTTGAGAATAGTTAGATTCTTTCTAAAAGTAATCCTAAATTTAAAAGCAGGACTGCAATTAAACCTGATGATACAGATGTGTATATAAATATAGATGAATATACATCATGTGTGTGTGGGTGTATGTCCACAAAATATTAAGTAAAAAATGTAAGGTACGTAATACTATGCACGGCCTGATCCTCTGTTTGTAAATAAATAAATAGATACATGTACACATATATGGCTAAGGCATATGGTTGCTTATATTTTCTTCCTAATACTTTTCTCTATTCCCCCTGCCTCATCCGAAATTTGTCTTGTATAATGAGCACATGTTACTTGTGTAATCAGAGCTCTAGAAAAAAATAGCTAGAACTGTGGTCCGACAGATTAATTGGCTGACACAGTTCTACCAGGCATTCAGAGGGCACCAAACACATCTTGAGTTGGGAATTCTACTGAAAATCATAATTTTCGCAGAAACGATACCATTTTGCATTTCCGTAGTACTCCACAAAGTGCTTTCACAATCCCGTGAGGTGGCACTTATTACTTCCGCTTTGCAGTGGGGCATTTGGAGCTGGAGGAGCCCGAGCCTCACCTGCCAGGTCCCCCAGACCCACAACGGCAGAGCCCAGATCTGCACCAGATCCCCAGGACCACAGCCTCGACGTGGGCCTCTACTTGGGTCCTCCTTTCAGACAGGCTCCCCCAGCCAGGTTCAGGTTGCTCCCCTAGTTACATGAGATTAGTAATGGCCATTTAAAAATTAGGATATTTCACATTCAAATATCTCAGACATAGGCTGGATTTTGTGACGTAGTATTCTGAACATTTTAAAGCAATGTTAAGCATTCCCACCCCAATCTAATATTTCTGTCTTAGACACTCAGCTAAAAATATAAAGTTAACCGTGCACTGCATAAGGGCATTCAGAAATTTCCTTCAACAGATGTAAATCTCTTGCATAGTACATTTCAAAAATCTCTTTTCACAAAATTTCCTTTAGCAAATGTGGGGACTTTTTAAACAATAAAACCCAGGAGAAACAAACATAACTCTTAAAGGGTCAAAGGACTTCAAAAACTTTCCTTTGTTGCTAACTGGTATTTTTTCATCTGCCCTGATCAATGAAAAAGACCCCACACAAACCACCAGTCCCACCCGGAAATGTTACTACAAGGCTCTTATAAAACGTTACACTGCCCTACTTTTGAACATGACCTGACCTCTGGGTTAACAAAATGTTCATTTGCTTAAGAAGAACAGCTTCGTTTTGCAGCAACACATTCAAAATGTTTATTTAGTCGAAATATGGAGATTAACAAAATAAGGTACACATTTTAAAAAGCAAAAAGAGGGCAAAACTCCATTTTTGTCTGATCTGCCTTCCGGAAAACTTTTGGCCCACAGAGGCTTACAAAATATCCTAAAAACAAGCGAGAAACCCAACGGTTACCATGATGGACTTTATCTCTGGATAAAGTCTGGAGAATCACCTCAACTCTGGCTCCCCACCCCGGCCGCGCTTCCCTGATCCCCCATTCGTAAGACAAGGGAGGAACCTCCATCTGAAAGCCCGTCCAACTCCCTCTCGGCTTTTTAGCCCTTCTGCAATTGCACTGACCTGATTGGAACGGATTCCCCGTGTTCCATTCAAAACCTTCTGTGAAAACTCTCCTTCCTCCTCCGAAGTCACTGGCCTGGTGGAGCCCCCGGTCCCAGGATTCCTCCTGAAGGACCACCGCTTGTGGACGGACACGAGGGTCACCTGTGGGTCACCCAGAGTCGCCAGGAAGGACGGCTCAGGGCTCCCGGGCGTGTCACCCCCGGCTTTCTCCATCGCTGTGTCCACGGTCATACCTTTACCCACCATTCAAGCAAGCTGTTCACCCTCACCAGGCTACCTGGTCGAGTGAGAAGGAAATGCTTTAAAAGTGTCCTCCTAACTAGCAGGGGGAGGCACCTGTGATCCGTCAGTCTTGCAGATTCCCCTCTGCTCTGGAGCCAGCGGGGGAGAGGCTGCCGGCCAAGTCTGGCAGCCAGCTTCTGAACTTGGGCAGGCTGCACACTGCTGTATGTATATTTACTCTTGTTTACCTACATCCTTCCAACCAATTGGCACCCTCTCACTCACCACACTGCTTTCGGCCCTGGGAATCTCTGCACACGGCCCCACGCGTGCCCTCACCCAGCCCAGCCAGGACACCCGGCCAGCGTGTGCAGGAGCCCGGCACACAGTCACCTCCCAAAGCTGAGCACAGTTTCCTTTTGGCCGTGTGCACTCCCAGAAACCCAGCCTCGAGGCAGGGGAGAGATGACACTTCCTTTCATTACCAAACTTCCAACGCTTTCTTGGAATAACTTCAGCGGCCTCTTCCATAGCTCCAATGCTGGCGGTGTGCAGCACGCTAGGGGACAGAAGTATTTCCTAGGCAACATGACTTGCATTTTCAAGAAGGTGTAAGAAAGGTCCATGTTTCCTGCAGCTTTGTTTTCCCTTGGACCAACTTGGCTTGGCTTCAGTAAGAACTGACTGCAAAAACGCACTGGATAACAAAGGCTCATCCTTGTTATCCTTTTTTGTACGTGGGAGGACAGCCAGGAATGAACCCACAATTCAGGCTTCTCCAGCTACCCCCCGCTGTCCACAGGAGGATTAAGAGAAGGGGGCAGTGTGGTAATCCAGGCAGCCTCCCACTTGGCTGGGCAGCGCTGTCTCCCTTCCCACCCCCACTGGCTCACAGACCGGGAAGGAGGCAACCTCATCCCCCGGGAAGGAAAGGCTCCGCCAGCCACTAATCCTGGCAACGCCACCCCCTGCCAGTGTGTGTGAAGTGTCCACGCTGCCCACTGAATTGAGTTGGTAAAAACATTCCTCTCGCGGAATGAACATGCCCCTGGCAGGGGAGGGTGAGGTCACAGTGGCAGGTACCTGAGGGCATTTAGAACACATCCGCTTCTGCTCAAGCTCCCTGAGGATTCTGCCTCCTAAGGAGTTACCTACAGTGACCCTTCCTCCCCGTTAAACTTCCACTGCTGCCCCCAGAAATGCTGAGCAAGAGCCCTGTTCTGCCTGAGGGAAGGCGGCCTCACCACTGGCCCATGAGCCACATGTCCTAGGAGACCCGGTTCCTCTTCTGCCTCTTATTTACCCTGTGGGGATGTGACTACGTGTTTGCTCCCACTTCTGAAAAACGCTCCAGGCAGCCAGCTCCAAAATGTGTCTCCCTTGGCTTCTTATCCTCCTTGTGCTCAGTCAAAAAAGAATCTGCCTGCAGTTCTAAGAAGTGCCATTCAAATCAGTGACAACAAAGGAATGGCATGTGTGATGCTAGGGCCCCAACTCCATGTAGGGGCCGCCGGCACAGAGGAGTCCGGTATATCTGCCCCTGCTTTCTCGCGATCACTCAAATCTTGCTCATCTCTGGTCTTCCCGATGAGGTCCAGACCCAGGGTCTGGGTGTGCCTGCCAACCCCCCCACATTTCCTTTATTGGGCATAGTAAGTGCGTTCTCCAGATAACCTAATCTGATCTCTTTAAACACCAGATCTTTTTTTTTTTTAATATTTATTTATTTTGAGAGAGAGAGAGAGAAAGAGAGAGCGAGAGCGTGTGCACTAGACAGCACAGGTGAGTGGGGAGAAGGGCAGGGAGAGGAGAGAGAATCCCAAGCAAGCTCCGTGCTGCCAGCACAGAACCTACCTCTGAGCTTGATCCCACGTACTGTGACATCAGGATTTGAGCCGAAATCAACAGTAGGACACATAACCCACTAAGCCACCCAAGCGCCCCTAAGCACCAGATATTTAAAAAATTTTTGTCATTTTGGGTAGAAATCCTCCCCCAAAGATGCCGTGTATTTCTGCTGTCTTTTTAAAAGCTGAGTTACTAACCATATTTCAAATTTTCCTTGGTGATATGGGATCATTCTAAATATAAATACTAGTTCTGTGTTATAGATATGAATAGTTAATAATGAAAGTAGTTGGCATCATACATCCCAAGTGCTTTTGAAGAGTCTATCCTGTTCCATGACCTATGGAAAATATAAATGCTTTACTGTAAAATATTTTTACCTCTCCTAAATGGCCACTCAGACCCAGAACACAGCTAGAAAAAGGAGGCTGGAGGGCCGCCTGGGTGGCTTAGTCAGTTAAGTGTACGACTTCGGCTCAGGTCATGATCTCACCTTTCATGAGTTCGAGCCCTACATCCGGCTCTGTGCTGACAGCTCAGCACCTGGAGCCTGCTTCCAATTCTGTCTCTCCCTCTCATTCTCGGCCCCTCCCCCAGTCACGCTCTGTCTCTGTCTCTCAAAAAATAAATGTTTAAAAAAAAAAGAAAAGAAAAGAAAAAGGAGACTGGGGGCCAGGTTAGAAGAGGCATGAAGTTTAGATTTTGTCCAATAGACAGCAGAGAATTGCTAATTTTTAACACAGAGGACTTATATCATTTGTGACTTAGAAATACAGTTTGGGCAGGCATGAGAACTAAGACTCAGAGAAGAGGGGACTATCAGGTTACAAGAAGCAGAGAAAATGAATAGTAGAGTAGGATTAAACAAATGAGGAGGGCCTCCAGGCTCAGCGATCAAGTGATCACAGCTGGTGAGGACCTGAGGCCGACAGGGCCATTTCCAGTTTGGCAGAGATGAGGAGGAATGGTGGGGAGGTACCTCTGGGGTGAACACGGTGCCTTCTCCCTTGTTCCCATAAGTTCTAGGGGACCTGCCAAACAGCCAAAGCATAAGCCATTTTCCCTGGTTGAGTATCAGGTCCAAACTCCTCTTTCCTGCGCCTCCCCCTTTCCTCACACCTGACCCCCGGGTCCCCTCCTCTGTTCGGCTAATCCTCCTTATCCTTTTAAGTCCTGCTCTCAGCGGACTGGCCTCTATTCACGACAGCAGGGCTCTCTCTCTCCCTCACCCGAATTCCAGTGTCACTAACGCAACACCACAGACCTGGCAGGTACGGAGCCTCTACGTTTAGAGGAGGCCAAGCCTTCTCTCTCCACTGAGGCTGTATCCGAACCAGCCCTTGCGCCCAGTGGCAGGAAACACTGCAAGCACCCGAAGACAAGGTTCTTCCGTCTTACCTAACACGGTGATGAACAAATATCATCCCCCAGATGTTAAATACATGCTCACAGAGATGAAGTACAGACAGATCTGAATGCGCTTTCCACCTAGAACTGCACGGTGGTTTTTGTCCCCCTTACCATGGGGGAAGGGCACATTCACCTCTCACGTATTCCTTCCAGAACTACAGGTCTTCAAGGGTCTCCTCACGCTAAACTATTTTGCTTCCCACATGCGCAAATTATCTCAGCGGTTTTCCAAAATAAATTCACCTTGTTTATCTCCGACTCACCTTCCCAGTCTCTGTGGATCTTGTTTGCATAAAAATAAAAATCCCTTTGATGTCCTAAACCCTCCTGTTGCAACCTGAGGATCCTGGGCCCAAAGGCAGATGGGCAGCTCACGTTTCCAGGGCCTCCGGGACAGACGACCTTATATGCAAGAGGGCCATCTGGTTCAAATATTTCAGCACTTTCCAAAGATGACCAGCTTGGCCTGGCTCGAGGCTCACCCTGGGTGGGGCTTCTTAGGAAAAACACTGGGCCAGTCCTCCTGAGACAAGCAGAGGAACCCCAGATCCTGTGACAGGACAGGACAACAGAACCTGACACTAAGCCATATGCTGGGAAGCAGTGGCCCAGAAGGTTCCCATACAGAGAACATGAGCAGTACAAACAGCACATCCCTCACAACGGAGGCGGAATGTTAATAAATGAATATAATTTACAGCCTGAGAGCCAACCATTCAGGCGCTTATGTGCAACAGAAGACACAAGACATACTCTGCCCTCAGGAGTTCATTAGCAGGTTAGGAGAGAAGAACAGGAGAGGACAGTATGAAAGTATAAAAGACATCCTTCAAACACTAGGTGTTTGGGGTGGGAGGGGTTGCTGCAGGCCAATTACCCTGGGAGACTTGCCAGGGGAAGGACTGGGGGGCTGCTCCTCACACCCCAGGAATTGGTGGTTTCTGAGACCGAAACAGTTAGCTAAACACAGTTTTTATATTAGCTTGCTAGCAGGAGACAAAAACGAAAAAAAAAAAAAAACAAAACATGCCTGGCTTGATAGCCTACAGTGAAAAAAATTATAATAGTTCTAAACCATAAAGAGACTGGACAGGGCCAAAAGAGAAACAGTTGAGATTGTCAGAGTAAAGGCCAATGTTTCACTTCCACAGTTAACTACATACACCTTCAACTCCCTTGGCTGCTCTGGTCATCTGATGCCCACCTGGTGCAATCCCAGCCCTGGTTTCCTCCACGGCCCCAGACTACCCCAAACTCCGGGTCTGTCGGCCCCCAGCTGAATGATGACACCAAACATGGCCAGGCTGGCCGGCCATGCTGCCTCAAGACCATGAACCTGGAGAGGCCGCTGGCTGTCCAACTGTGCACCTCCCTAGTCCCCTCCCTCTCCACTCTCCTGGAGGAGGTGCCAGACGTCTCACCACCACCCCACCCCCCACCCCCCGCTGCTCCTCTAACCTCCACTCCCTACCCCCAGCTCCAGTCTCTCTCCACTGATGAGCCTGCTTTCTACTACGCTGAAATAACAGAAGCAATCAGAAAACAAGTTGCCAACATCTCAACCATCCGCCCACCTGTGTTAGCGCCTTCCCTCTGGCGGTAGGGTGAACTGTTCTTACCCCCAAGGTCAGGCTCCAAGTACCCACCCCTTCCTGGGTTTCCTCCTACCCCCCCCCCAATAGATTCTTCTCAGAGGCCTTCACAGGAGCCTACTGGTCCCCAAACCCCTTAGTGCTGGAGTGGCTTGCAGCTCAGCCCTTGGACCCCTTCCCCGTCTGTACGCATTCCTCGGTGAACTCATTCAGTCCAGTAGAAATACCACTCCCAATTCCACACTTAGGGATCCAAAGGCTCAACCAGCATCCCCTGCTGGCTATTTAATATGCATCTCTAATGTGAACTTGCCTAAAACTGAGCTCCCAGTATTCTGCCCCTTCCCTGCTTCGACCACCGTCTTTCCCATTTCCTCCCTTCCACTAGCCCAGCGCAAACACTTGCATTAACCCTTGATAAGAACTGTGTCCTGCATTCAAACCCACAGGTAAATGTTGAGCAAATCCTGTCAGTTCCATGTTTAAGTATGTGCAGTATCCATGTGTACCCCCTACTACATACAGCTCAGGTCCAAACCACCAGCACATCTCACCTGCGGTACTAAAACAATCCCCCAGGTGGTTCGTGGCCCCTAAAGTCTATTCTCAACACAAAAAACCAGAGAAGTCCCCTTAAAGGGGAAGTCAGACAACAGCAGTCAGCTCCACTCCCGTCTCCTTTGCAACCAATCCACACACTGCTCACCCCTCACTCACTGGGCTAAATCTCTTCTGATCCGGCAGTTTTTGTAACAAAGCAAAAGGCATGCTCCAGCCTCAGGGCCTTTGTGCCCACTACTCTCTACTCTCTCAGCTTAAAAACAACCCTCCTCCAACACCCCATACCCAGGTGGTTCACTTCCTCACCTTCCTCAAATGTCACCTTCTCAGTGACTTACCCGTTTACCCCCTTTTCATTTCAAACACTCCTGCTGCCGCTGCCCATCCTTTCCTGCCAAGTTTTTGGAGTACTCAACTGCCATTGATACGGTAATATATATTTTACTTACTTATATATTTACTGACTGTCTCTCCATTAGGATGTAAGTTTCACAAGCGCAGGAAACCCTTGTCTGTTTTCTTTACTCACCTCTGTATTCCCAGCACTACAACAGTGCTTACATTTACGTTTCTCGATAAGTACTTGTTGAATGAATGACACAGAAAACTAAACAAAAACAACTCACGTAATTTTTTGCTATAAAAAACAGACTGCCAAACTTTCAAACAAGTATTCAACATTCAGAAGGTACCCCATCCTAAGCTGGCTCTCTTCTCCCTTACTTCTTTTCTCCTCTAAGCCAATGGTCTAAACTCAACTACTATTGAGAACAGGACTTATTAAAAAAAAAAAAAAAAAGAAAGAAAGAAAAACCAGCTGAGTAAATTTGAAGATATAATTGGCTTTATGGAATGCTTCATGGATCAGGCAGCACCCCATCGACCAAGTAAAGGGGCACCCCAAGGGGTTGTACAGAATGGAAGGTTTTAAGGGAAGGAGGGTGGGGCCTGAAAGTTGTAAGCAACAGAAAAGAAAAGACTGAAAGGATTGTTTCAGACAAGATCATCTTCCCTGAGAGGGAAGGGGAGAGGGTCTTACTATGTGCCAAACCTCATCTTCCTTTAGGGGACAGACAAGACCTGCATGACAGAATACCTCACTGGCGCTTATCAGAAAACTCCTAACCAGTTAAGGGTTGTATTTCTGCAGGAGGTTGAAACTTCACTTAGGTTAGGTAGGAACCCCTGGTTTACAGTCTTGGGGCCTTAACCTAAGTGGCACCATTTTGATCCTGTGGTTTTCTTGTTAACCTGCTCCACCTAAAAGAGGCAGTTACTCCTGCACTCTGGCCAATTATTTTCAAAGGGCCTTGTCAGAGTTTCCAAGAGAAGGTAAGTAGCTGAAATTTTACACAATAAAATCTTCTAACTTAAAAATGTTGAAAACATGGGCACCTGGGTGGCTCAGTAGGTTAAGAGCCCAACTCTTGATTTGGGCTCAGGTCATGATCTCACAGTTCGTGGGTTTGAGCCCCTTGACAGGCTAGTAGCATGGGAACCTGCTTGAGATTCTGTCTCCCTTTCTCTCTGCCCCTCCCCTGTGCTCTCTTCCTCTCTATTTCTCTCTCAAAAATAAAGAAACATTTAAAAATTAAATAAATATTAAAAAAATAAAAATGCTGAAAACAGACACAAAGTTCTGGTCAATGAAATATAAGGAAAAGCTGTTTGTCAGGGCTCCTGAGAAGGCGCCTTAAAAGAGAGAGTGGGTTTGCCCTTACCCCTTCCTCATTTCTGCTGTGTATAACATGGATTAGATGGCTGGAGTCCTGGCAGCCAGCTTAAGGCCATGAGGTCTCAGGAACATGCAGCTGCATCCTAGCTTGCTAGAGCAGAGAGAAAAGGAAGGCGGAATCCCTGATGACCCTGAGATGCCAAACCAACCTGGGACACATGCCGTTAGACTTCACTGACAGCCATGTTGCTTTGGGCTTTCTCTTATACACAGCCAAACACAATACAATTCTATTATAAGTGTCAAATGCGGTAGAGGAGTAGGAACTTCTGGCATGGCAGTATGAGTTATGCAGATCAGCTCCCCAGTGAAATTGGCGAAAATTATTTTATTTTGAATTTATTTATTTGGGGGAAGGACAGAGACAGAGGGAGAGAGAGAATCCCAAGCGGGCTCCATGCGTCAGTACAGAGCCTGATGCGGGGCTTGATCTCACAAACCATGAGATCACTATCTGAGCCAAAAATCAAGAGTGGACGCCTAATCAACTGGACCACCCAGGTGCCTCTGAAAATTATTTTAAATCAACCAAACAAATATGAAAAATAGCTGGAAATGATCCTAAAGACATATAGCAAATGAAGAAACGATTTAATTCAAGAAAACCTACTAGGGGCTCCTGGGTGGCTCAATCGATTAAGTGTCTGACTTCAGCTCAGGTCGTGATCTCACAGTTCGTGAGTTCAAGCCCCGCGTCAGGCTCTGTGCTGACAGCTCGGAGCCTGGAGCCTGCTTCAGTTTCTGTGTCTGCCTCGCTCTCTGCCCCTCCCCTGCTCTCTGTCTCTCTCTCTGTCTCTCTCCCTCAAAAATAAGCACTTTAAAAAAATTTTTTTGAAAACCTACTAACATTAGTTAAAAACAGCAAGAGTCTGTGCTGTTGTTTTTTTTTTTTTTAAGTTTATTTACTTGTTTTGAGAGAGAGAGTGGGGGGAGGAGCAAAGGGAGAGAGGGAATCCTAAGCAGGCTCCTGGCTAGCACAGCGCTGATGAAGAACTGTGAGTTCATGACCTGAGCGATATCAAGAGTCAGATGCTTAATCACTTAATTGACTGAGGCCCTCCTCCCTGCCCCCCTCCCCGGAGCCCCGAGTCTGCGCTGTGTGAATCAAGACCTCACTCCCTCACCTCTCCGAACTCAGCGAGGTGGAAATTCCACTTGACTGGTGCAGCCAAGAACACAGGGATCACTCTCCACCCAGCAACCAGTCGGTGGGCTTTCTTCCCAGGAGGGGCAAGGCATAGGCACTTCTTACCCTGTCCATCTCATCCTGACGTTGAAGCTAAGTTGCAGGCTGATGCAGCCAAGAGGTGGAGGTTCCCTTCTTCCAACTAGTCCCCGCTGGTGGTACAAAGGCTCTACCTTGAGCATGGTGCACCCAGAATATGGGGCCTCAACTGTCCTTGCTCTGGTTCGTAACATTGTGGTTCCAACCCATGAGAGGAAAGCTGAGCAGAACGGAGGCTACTGCCGACCCCGTGCCCCTGGCAAATTCCCTTCTCCATGCACTCAACTCTAAAAGAGGGAGAGCCAGAGAAAAGTGTGACATCGTCGCCATCCCCAGTTCGAGCCTTGGCTCAGAAATTGTGCCTGGGAGAGGCAACTGGGAGGAGACAGGTGGATCGACTGGACATATAGACGAAACTATAGGCTGGCCAGTTTGCTGGAGTGACCTGAGAAAAGAGGCCACGAGGGAGAATATGACCAGGGTCAGAACAAATCTCAAAACACTGAGCTCAGGAACATCCCATCAAAGGAGCCTGAGTCTGAATGGACCCAGCTGTGGAGCAATGTATGCCCCTGGCATTACTGAAAACAATAGATCAGCCAGCAATTAGTGGAGCTTAATAGCTAGGTGCAGCCAGGAAAAACCACAAAGACTAAATAATTGTTATTACAAGGTGACTGAGGGCACACTCAGGGCTGTGCCCCTTGAGAAACAACAACAGAGGCTCAACACTGCCAGGGTGAACGGTCTGGCTCTTGATTTCAGCTCAGGTCATGATCTCATGGTCACTGAGATCAAGGCCCACATCAGCTAGAGCCTGCTTGGGATTCTCTCTCTCCCTCTCTCTCTCTCTCTCTCTCTTGCTCTTGCTCTCTCTCAAAATAAATAAATAAACATAAAAAAAAAGGTTTCCACTAAAATAATCTAGTAGGTCATTAAATAATAAAAAAGCAAGCCCTTGGGGGGCACCTGGGTGGCTCAGTCAGTTAAGCAACCGACTTCGGCTCAGGTCACGATCTCATGGTTTGTGAGTTTGAGCCCTGCGTAAGGCTCTGTGCTGATAACTTGGAGCCTGGAGCCTGCTTCAGATTCTGTGTCTCCCTCTCTCTCTGCCCCTCTCCCACTCACAGTCTCAGTCTCTCTCTCTCTCTCAAAAATAAAATAAACATTAAAAAAATTAAAGGAAAAAAAAGCAACCCCTTGGGTGGGGTGGTGAGGGAGTAGCAGCATGCAGAACTGTCTAAAATGTCCAGTTTCTAACAAAAAATTATGAGACACGCAAAAAAAGAGTATGACCCATACATCAGGGGAAAAGAGCAGCCTATAATTGCAACCAGATGTAGGATTTAATATACAAAGGCAGAAACCATTAAAAAAGTTTTAAAGAAATAAAGAAAGGGATGATGACAATGTCACATCAAATAGAAAATATCAGTAAGGAGACAGAAATCGTAAATAAGGAACCAAACGGAAATTCTGCAGTTGAAAAGTATAGAAACTGAAATGAAAAGTTACTAGTTGAGTTTAACAGTAGATTTGAGCTGAAAGAATCAGCCAACAAGAAGAGAGATCAAAGAGATAATGTCATCTCAGGAAAAAAAGAATGCAAAAAAATTAATAGAACCTCATGAAACTGTGACCCACAGGGTTAATGAGGTTGAAACTAGCATAAAGTTTAAAGCTTGTTTCTCAGAGAACTCTTTCCCCCTAATCACCTGTTGTGTCTTTTCAGACCCCGCTATCAAACCCACTAGTTGTCTCTGCAGAAGCCTGGGCTCGTGGTCAACTGATACAGTTCCAGCATATGAACAAGCAAGGCCCTGCCTTCCTTACCCAAGATAACAAGCCAAGACCCCATCCAGTTTATACTAGCTCTTGGAACATGCCCACACCCCGTCTCCGTGTCCTAAGATATAAGATAACCTGTTGACATCAGGGCTGAATATTGAGTCTTCCTCTAAAGTGAACATGGGATACATGTTATATGTATGTCTGCTCAACGCACATGCTACATTGTGCTTCATGAACAGTCATAAGTTTCCCTGCCCTATTCATCAATATGTATGCAATCTCAACCCCTACGATTATTAAAAAAAAAAAAAAAAACAAAAAAAAAAACACTTGTTCTCTCCTCTTTTAGGCAGGCCGATTTGAGGCTTGCCCTCCTGTCTCCTCACTTGTCTGCCTCTCAAATAAACCCTTTCCTGGCTGCAAACCTAATGTTTTGGTGATCGGTTCTGCTGCATATTGGGCAGATGGATTTGGGTTCGGTTACACTCATAGAAATTTGGGACACCACTGCCCATGCCAACTCAGGTGTAATGAGAGACCAGGAAAGACAAAGTAGGAAAAATACTCAAAGAAATATTGACTGAAAACTTCTCCAAATCTAGTGAAAAACTACTATTACTACTACTACTAATAATAATGGCCTACACATCCAAAAAGTTCCATGAACTTTAGACTCAAAAACACAAATAGTTTAAAAATGAAAGAATGGAAAAAGATACATCTGGCAAATGGCAACCACAAGAACACTGAGGTAGTTATGCTAATACCAAACAAAACAGACTTGAAAACAATGTTACCAGAAATAAAGAGGTACATTTTATAATGATAAAAGTCACTCCATGAGGAAAATGTAAAAATTACAAACATATACATCTAAAAACAGAACACAAAATGGGTTCCCAGACAAAAATAACGGACAGAAATGAGAAGAGCAAAGACAATTCAGGAGTGCCCGGGTGGCTCAGTGGTTAAGTGTCCAACTCTTGATTTCTGCTCAGGTCATGATCGCGTGAGTTCGAGCCCCGCATGGGGCTCTGCGCTGACAGTGCAGAGTCCACTTGGGACTCTCCATTTCTCTGCTCCTCCCCTGCTTATGCGCTCGCTCTCTCTCTCTCTCTCTCTCTCTCTCTCTCAAAATAAATAAATAAACTTAAAATAAATTTTAAAAAATAAATAACATATTTTTTAAAAAAAGACAATTCACCAGTGACAGTTGGAGACTTCAATACCCACTTTCAAAAATGAACAAAACTGTGCAGAATATCAACAAGGAAACATGTGGCATTGTGATTTATAGGAAACCTAAAGCCCTTGGAATCTCTTAAATGATGGCAGATTAAAATTCTCATTAATACCCTGCCCAATGCAACTCTCCCACGTGGCTGTTCCTGAGTGACATCCTTTTACAACACACGATGTGAGTAGGTACTTCTCTCAGTTCTGTGAGCCCCTCTAGCAAATTAACTGAACCCAAGGAGTCAGAAGTCAGTCAGAAGCACAGGTAACAGTCTGGACTTGCAACCGGTGTCTGAACTGGTGAAGCAGGAGTCTTTAGAACTCAGTCTTGCAGAATTGAGCTCTTAACCTGTGGGATCTGATGCTATCTCCAGAAAGCGAATTAAGTTAGGTTGTAGAACACCCAGCTGGCCCAAGAAGTGCTTGGCGTGGGGAAAAAGACCCACACGCTGGAACTGGTAGCAGAATCACAAAACAGAAGACAGGAACAACACTATAAACCAACCAGACCCATTTAATAAAATGGAAATAATTCAAAGTCTGTTCTTCACTCATAATAGAATAAAAAAATCAGTAACAGAAAGAAATCCGGGAAACTCACAACACACTCCTAATAAACAATGGGTCAAAGAAGAAACCAAAAGGGAGATTAGGAAATACTTTGAGATAAACGAAAATGAAGACACAACTTACCAAAATGTATGAGATGCAGCTAAAGCAATGCTTAGAGGGAAAGCTATAGTTGTCAATGCCTGTATTAAGAAAGAAGGATCTCAAATCAATAACCTAACCTTCTGCCTAAGACACTGGGAAAAAAAGACAACTAAACTAAACCTAAAGAAGCATAAGGAAGTTATATTAGTATCCTACTATTGCTGTAATAAAATACCACAAATTGAGTACTGGAACGTTATTCTCTCCTAGTTCTGGAGGTTAGAAGTCAAAGATTTTCCTTTTGGAGGGCTCTGAAGGAGAAAGTGTTCTATGCCTCTCTCCTACTTCCTGGTGGTTACTGTCAATCCTTAGCATTTCTTGGTTAATAGAAGCATCACTCCAATCTCTGTGTCGGTAATCAAGAAGCTTTCTCTTCTCTATGCCTTCATATGGTACTCTTATAAGGAGAGCAGTAATTGGATTTAAGGCCCACCAGATCCTGTATGACTTCATCTGAATGTAACTAATTACACCTGCAAATAGCCTATTTTCACGTAAGATGACATTCACAGGTACAAGGGCTTAGGACTTCAACCTATCTTTTGGGGGCACCATTCAACCCACAACACAATAAAATAATAAAGATTAGAGAAAAAAATTAATGAAATAGAGAATAGAAAAATACAGAAAACTGTTGAAACCAAAAGCTGATTCTTTGAAAAGATCAATAGAATTGACAAACCTTTAGCTAGAATGACCAATGACCAAAGAAACAAAGACTCAGATTATCACTGATCTTACAGAAATAAGGTTTATATTAGATACAATTAGAAACAACTATATGCCAACAAATAAGGTAAATTGGATGGAAACAGCCAATTCTAAAAAGAAAAACTACCAAAACTGACTTAAGAAGAAACAGACAATCTAAATCAACTGTTAAGAAGTAAGATACTGAATTAATAATCGGAAAGCTTTCCAAGAAAAAAAGCCCAGGCTCAGACAGGTTCAACACTGAATGCCATCAAAGATTAATTAAAGAGAATTAATACAAAATTTCAGTAAAGTCTTCCAAAAAACAAAAGACAAGGGAACGCGTCTCAGTTCATTCTATGTATAAGGACAGCATTACCTGGATACCAAAACCAGACAAAGATATCACAAAAAAACTACAAACCAATATCTCAGGTGAATATGGACACAAAGATTCCTCAACAATACAGTAGGAAACCATATCCAACAACATATAAAAAATATTACATGCCATGACCAAGTGGGATCTTTCCAGGAACGCAAGTCTGGCTTACCATCCAAAATCAATTCACGGAATACACCACATAGAATAAAAAACAAAAGACACATTGTCAACTCAACAGACACAGCGAAAGCATTTGACAAAATCCAAAATCCTTTCATGATAAAAAAGCTCAACAAACTAGGAATTGGAGGGAACTTCCTCAACCTGGTAAGGCATATCTCCGCAAAACCAAGAGCTAACCTCATACTTAATGGCAAAAGGCTGGAAGCTTTCCCCTAAGATCAGAAATAGACAAAGATTCCATTTACATGAAATCTTTGCAATAGGCAAATCTAAAGATAGGAAAGTGGATCAGTGGTTGCTTAGGCAAGGGGACCATGTGGAGGTGGGGAGTGATAGATGAAGGGTTTAGGCTTTGTTTCTGAGGTAATGAAGATACTATAAAACTGATTGTTGTGATGATTGCATGTACCTGTGACTCTTATCTTAATAAAGCCGTTTTTCAAATGTTTTAGTGTTTATTCATTTTGAAAGAGAGAGAAAGCACCCACACACGAGCACACAGGCACACTGTCGCTGTCGGTGCAGAGTCCGCTGCAGGGCTTGATCTCACTACCTAGAGATCATGACCTGAGCCAAATCAAGAGTGGGGTGATTCACGCTTACCTGAGGCACCCAGGCACCCCTAAGCGGTTTTTTTTTTTTTGACATCGTTAGAGAGACCATTAAAATAAGAATTAGGGAGGATCTGCCTTTGGCATTCATGGAATCCTCAACAAAGGAGGTTCCAGACAAGAGGTGAAGCAACAGGAACAGAAGTGGACAGAGCACCAGTGTATATGCCAGGAGAATGCTCATAATTGCAAAAGCACCCAAACCACCCAGTATCCTTCAAGCAAAATGGATAAACGGTGCTATATTCCCACAATGGCATACTGCACAACAACGAATCTCAGAAATGTAATGGCCTGTAAATTAAACTACTGGGGCTCCACCAAAATAAAAAGCTTTTGCACAGCGAAAGAAACCATCAACAACACAAAAGAGCAACCTGCCGAATGGGAGAAGATATTTGTAAATGACATATCCAATAAAGGCTTGATGTTCAAACTGTATAAAGAACACACCAAGCTCAACACCAAAAAAACAAATAATCCAATTAAAAATGGGCAGAGAACTTAAATAGACATATGTCTAAAAAAATATACAGGTGGCTGACAGACCCGTGCAAAGATGCTCAACATCACTAATCTTCAGGGAAAGGCAAATCGAAACCACAATAGGATATTACCTCACACCTGTCAGACTGGCTAAAATCAAAAACATAAGAAACAACAAGTGTTGATGAGGATGTGGAGAAAAAAGGAACCCTCATGCGCTGTTGGTGGGAATGCAAGCTGATGCAGCCATTGTGGAAAACGGTATGGAGTTGCTTCAAAAATTAAAAATAGAATTACCATATGACCCAGTAATTCCAGTACTGGATATTTACCCAAAGAAAACTAAAACACTAATTTGAAAACACACATGCACCCCTACGTTTACCGCAGCATTATCTGTAATAGTCCACATATGGAAGCAGCCCAATTGTCCATCCACAGATGAGTGGATAAAGATGTGGGGTATATGTGTGTATATATATGAAATGGGGTATTAGCCACAAAAAAAAGAGTGGAATCTTGCCATTGCAACGACATGGATGGATCTAGAGAGTATATTACCAAGTGAAATCAGTTAGAGAAAGAAAAATACTTTATGATTTCATTCTTATGTGGAATTTAAGAAACAAAACAAATGAGCAAAGAGAGAGAGAGAGAGAGAGACAAAAAAACAGACTCTTCAACAGAGAGAACAAACTATTGCCAGAGGGGAGGTAGGTAGACGGATGGGCAAATAGAAGAGGATTAAGAGTACACGCATCATGATGAGCACTGGATAATGTAGAGAATCGGGGAATCACTATATTGTACACCTGAAACTAACATAAACACCGTATGTTAATTATACTGGAATTAAAAATTAAAAATTTTTATTTAAAATAAATAATTTTCTTTTTGTTTTAATTTTTTTAATGTTTGTTTATTTTTGAGAAAGAGAGACAGAGAGAGAGAGAGACAGAGAGTGCATGAGTGGGGGAGGGACAGAAGAGAGGGCGACACAGAATCCGAAGCAGGCTCCAGGCTCTGAGCTGTCAGCACAGAGCCCGACGTGGGGCTTGAACTCATGGACCACATATCACGACCTGGGCTGAAGTGGGACACCCAACCGAGTCACCCAGGTGCCCCTAAAATAAATAATTTTCTTAATGTGATGTCTACTTAGAGAAGCTAGCACAGAAGACTAAACACACGACAACAGAATTTTTATAAAGCTCAGAAACAAGCAAAACTAAATAATGTATTGTTCAGGCATTCATATATGTGCGATAAAATTTTACAAAAACAAAAACAAAAGCTGAGTTACAACGAACAAAGAACAGGATGGCGGTTACCTCTACAGTGGGTACTCCTAATGGTGACACCAGAGAAGGAACAGTTGAGTGGATGCCATTCATGTCCACGTTGGCATGGACAACATTCTCGTTCTTGGGTCAGGTGGTAGGTTCACAGGCATTCTCTATCTTACTATGCTTTATAACTACATATATGGTTATATACATTTCTTTTATGTCCAATAAACTGATAGAATAATAAAAGAAAAATCTTAAAGTGAATAGGCGAGTGGAAACCTGCAAATGAAGATTATTCTTTCTGGAAGACTGAGAAAGAAGGAGAGGGGAGAAATAGTACAAGAGCAAATGGGAGACACAGGTAATGGGAGAGATTTTAAAATGAAGGCAAATGGCATGAGTTTATAAACCAAAGGGAGAAGTCTGCATAAAGAGGAAAAGACTGGAAGTGAGAAAAGACATGACCAGTAAGGGCTCCAAAACAGGTAGAGAAGAAGGGATACGGGACAAGGGCACTGAGGCCAGGGAGAGAACCTTGAAAAGAAAGCAAGCCTGTCCTGAGACTAGATGAAGAAGTGAAAATACGTTGTAGATATAAATAAAATTCTGGAAGAAGATGCACTGAGGGAGGCAGAAAGATGAAGAAAACCATATACAATGGTATCCAGCTTTCTCGAAGTAAGCACTGAGGTCATCTGTTGAAAATAAGGAAGGCAGAGATGAGCAAGCAGGGAAGGTTTGAAAGAGTCGCAAGAAGTTGACACAGAACAAGTGAAAAGCAGGCACAGATGAGATGAGGAACAAGAAACCACTAGCAGCATCAAGGGGAGGTTGCCTGCATTTCCCAGCAGTTCTGTCCCTGTGGTGTGGCAGCAGGGCCCTGGGACAGCAGTTGGAGGACCCTGGACTGGGGGGCGGGGGCAGCAGGAGGGAGCCTGGGAGGAAACTTCAGACTACACCAAGTGGTCCTCCAAGATAGGGAGAGGGCATACAAGTTTACTGATAATAATAACAGCCTCCATGATAGGCAGCTTTTAAAGCCTATTAAAAAAAAAAAAAAAAAAAAAACACCACTGAGTTTAGAGAAAGAAAGAAACACACACACACACACACACACACACACACACACACACACACACACAGGAAAGACTGACTGAGCTCACTGGACTGAAATAGGCCTAAGACGTTAATGTTGGTTATCTTTCAGAAACAAGATTGTATTTATTTCTAAAAATTAGTAACTTGATGCAGCAAAAGCAAGCAATGAAGGAAGTTTACAAATATGCTAACAGCCATCCTAAGAGTAAGAAAGAATAAAAGTGAATTTTCCCCTTTTGGTCTTTATTTTCCAAATTTCAGTCACAGAATTAAATTACTTTTATAATAGTAATTTTTAGTTTCTGTGGGAACGGAGGCTTCAACAGAATTGCTGCATTCTGAATCCACAGGTTTCAAACCACTGGTGTTTTTAAATCTTATTTGCCATGTTGGTTACATCACAATGAAAAGTCCCTCTCTGCTTTGCCCTCTACTTTATCTCATTGACCTTTGATCTGCTTAGATTTTTTTCCTTTAACTTAGTTTAAAAAAAAAAAGTCAGACATTCGAGAATTTCACTGGGTAAGGATTTCTAATCCTACTGATAAAATAATATTGCACACGCTTGAACATGGACACTTTCTGCTACCTGTGCTATGGCATCAGTGGACAGTAATGGACTTGGGTCATCTCCATCCTTGCAGTGAAGATGTCAGATAAAGAAGCACTTAAAATCCAATTCTCTTTCCCCCCCCGCCAGCTTTTTTTTTTTTTTTTTAGTGTTCGTTTCTTTGTTTTGAAAGAGAATCTCAAGCAGGATCCACACTATCAGCGCAGAGCCCGACATGGGGCTCAATCTCACGACCCTGGGATCATAACCCGAGCCACAATCAAGAGTTGGATGCTTAACTGATTGAACCACCCCGGCACCCCTCCCCCACCGCAGTTTACTCCCAGTTAGTCCTGTACCCACTATTCTCTGTGTTGTTGCTAGAAGGACTACCATTGCCTCTGATGCTCTGGACACTGAAGAGTGCAGAAAACCTCCACTGTCTCCTGACATGACACTGGGAACGGGACTCCCAGTTCTGTAGGGCTTTGGCCACCTTGGATCTGGATGGGATGACCCCAGCAAAGGCCTCTAATCAGGTCTCCAGCACCTCTGTTCCCAGTTCGCCCTTTACTTCCGAAGAGCACCATACACCATTTCCCCCTGTGCAAACTCCCCCGTCTGTGGGATAAAGTCCAAAGGCCTGAGAAACAGAGCCTCCCACAACCACTTTCCAGGCTGTCAAGCCACTCAGGGCAAATCTGTCTTTCCACTTCTAGCCTCTGCACCTTTGCACATGCCGGACTGTACCTGCGACATCCTTGTTCTCATTCTTCTGTGTGCCCAGCTGACACATTTCTCCTTCAAAACCTCGGTCATGAAATACCTCTTCTTGAAGTTCTTTTTGCATCCCTTCCTCCCAGGAAAGGCCAATCGCTCTTGCCTGTGCGTGCTATGCTGTATACAGACGTCTTTGTCTGGCACCTATGACTGTCAGCCCCAAGAGTACAGGGGCTGACCTCTATTCATCTTTGTGCCACTACTGCACTTCTATTCTGCTTTGGCCCAGCGTCAGAGAAACAGAAGGCACTCCATGTTTGTAGAGTGAAGGCTGAATGACCCAGCTCATGGACCACCTCCCTTTCAGGGTTACTGCTGCCCCAGACAGGCCTCCGAAGAGAAAACAATGTGTTGGGGGCGGGGGTAGGGAAAAATCTTGCTATAACTCATTCATTCAAGAACAACTCTGGTGCACATATTATAATAGCTATGGAGAATTTTTTTTCTCTTGAGATAGAGAGAGAACAGGTAAGTAGGGGAGAGGAGCAGAGTGAGAGAGAGAGAATGTTGAGCAGGCTCCACAGTGAGCAAGGAGCCCAACACAGGGCTCCATCCCTGGGACCATGACCTGGGCTGAAATCAAGAATCGTACACTCAACCGACTGAGCCACTCAGGCACCCCTGGAAAATGTTTTTTAAGAGATACAAACCTGGTCCCTGCTTTCAAGAAACACACAGTTGATAAAAAAAAAAAAAAAAAAAAGCTATATTCAGATAAGTTTAAATAATCATACCATATGACCAGGTGTCAAGGAAGTTTGAAAGAAAATATATACCCAAGAAAGTCAAAGCAGCCTGGCGAGGACTCAATTCCAGATCTCCCTGTTACTAGCTCTTATTATCTGTAGGACCTTGAGTAAGTGACTTAACCTCTCTCTGCCTCAGTCCCCCCACCTGTAAAGAGGATGAATTCTGACCCCGTATTGTACTACTTCCTCTCCTTCTCTCTGTTCCAGCCACTCTGGCTCTCTTTTACTGTTCCTCCCCTGTTCGGCTCACTCTGGGCTTAGGACATTGACACCTTCTGGTTCCTCAACCTAGAACGCTTCTCCCAAATCTGAACCATTCAGGTCTCTACTCATACAACCTCCTCAGAGATAATTTCCTGACGACCTGCCCTAGATAGTATCTCCCCTCCCATGTCCTGCCTAATGCCCATACTCGGATTTATTTACTCCACAACACTTACCAGTGCCAAAAATCACACTATTTGCCTACCCTTTTTTATTTCTGCATCTCCCACTAGGACATAAATTCCTTGAGGGCAGGGTCTTAGTCTTAATTGGATCCCCAGTGCCTAGAATGGCTGGCACAGAGTAAATACTAAAAAAAAAAAAAAAAAAAAAAAAAAAAATTGTTAGGGGCACCTGGGTGGTTTAGTCAGTTAAGCATCTGACTTTGGCTCAGGTCATGATCCTACTGTTCATGAGTTCAAGCCCCGCTTTGGGTTGAAGCGCTGACAGGGAGGGGCCTATGTGGGATTCTCTCTCTCACCCCCTCACTCACTCATGCCTCCCCCCCAAAAAAAAACAACTGTTAAATAAGTGGTAATAACAAAAAATAATACCTACATCAAAGGGTTTTGTGAGGATTAAATAAGACAGTGCACATAAAAGAATATAAAGTGCTTAGTACAGTGCCTAGCAGGGAGTAGGCTCAGTAATATCAGCTAATACTATTCTCTAAGAAATCCAGAAGAGGGTGAGGTCAACACAGGGAGAAGCAGTCACCAAAGTTTCAAGGAGGAAGCATCTTGAGCTTGATCTGGAATGATAAGGATTGTTCTGATGGGTAGAGAGGTGGGGGCACCGTAGGGAGTTAGAAGTGTGCCCCTGTCTGAGCCACCCTCCCCCATGTGTTCTTTGCACCTCCATTAAATGCAGAGCCATCACACTTAGAGGCATCTATTGACCAGCCTCTGTCTACCCATCCATTAATCCACTTACCTTTCATTTCTGTACCACCAGAACCTAAGACAAATTTCACTACAAAAGGGCACAAAATAATGTTGTTGAGTTCACTTTAGAAATCTGTAGACCAGCAATTCAGGCCTACATGTCCATCCTAAAGAAATACTCAAGTGTCAGCATTAAAAATCATGTACAAGGATGTCCTCTACAGCATGGCTTGTGAAGGGAGGAAAAAAAGTTAGAAATACACAGAATGTCCACCCACAGGGAAAAAATAAAACTTACTATGGTATGCATCCATACTGTATAGAGGTTAAACTGAACAACAAGATAGATGTTTATGTACTGATATGAAACAATCTCCAAAAGACAGTTCTATGGGGGGGGGGGGAAGAAAAGAAAGGTTGGAGAATACACACTATGTGATCTCATTTACAACAAACAAACAAAAATTTTAAAACCACATACATACAAAACCTAAAGATTTATCTGGAGATACACACACACACACACACACACACACACACACACACATTTTTTAACCACTGTATTTTCGGCTCTTCAGTACCATGCCTGAAACATGCAGTAAGTGTTCAATAAATATTTGCAGAACAAAGGATGACATATGTAAATGTACAGAAAAGGATTAGGAAGCAGATCTGCTTTTCATGCTCAATATTTCTGTGCTGTTTGCATTTTTAAGTCACCACATTAATGCCTTACTTGTATAATTAAAATGAATTCAAAACAGTTCTTTAAAAAAAAAAGTTGCAGGACCTGGATAAAAAGAGACCCGCGCACTCTTCATAACTTCTCTGGGTAACTAATTTACTCGTCCTGGGCAATTAGGGCTCTTACACAGCAACTCAACGCTCACTTACAAATCCAGCTTCAGACATAAAGAGGAGTGGGAAAGTGCTGGGTTTTAAATTGTTCCTGCAAACCCGTTAAAGGCATAGCATTTCTAAGGGCGCTCTCCTGGAGCTAGGGCTCTAGCCCCCTGCCTTCCCCGAGCAAGCCAGGCCAGGCCGCAGAGAAAGGCAGGCAGGTGGGCGTGGAAAGTCCTCCCGGCAGGTGTGAGCACGCGGCGCTCGGGTAGGGAAACTTACTTTCCAACCGGCCCCTACTCTAGCAGTAAGCTGCCTCTCCTGCTCAAGCATCCTCCTCCGGAGGAACCAATTTCTTCTGTGATCCGCCCAGAGCCCACAGGTCACCTGGTTAGTGGAGAAGTGCGGTGTTAAAACCCCGGGAGCGGGCTGTGGGTGGCATCTCTGCGGTTCGGCTCTCTCACCCGGGGAAGGGTCTGGAAAAGGTCTCCTGCATTTCAGACCAGGGGATCAGCAGCCCTCGCCCCACCGGCTAATTCAAAGTTGCGCGCCCTGGCCCTTGTGGGGGGTGCGGGGATAAGCGCAAGGGCGGAGGGTTGGCC
Source organism: Herpailurus yagouaroundi (assembly GCF_014898765.1). Taxonomy (NCBI): domain Eukaryota; kingdom Metazoa; phylum Chordata; class Mammalia; order Carnivora; family Felidae; genus Herpailurus; species Herpailurus yagouaroundi. The sequence continues at coordinate 18,952,034 of NW_024412428.1, read as the reverse complement.
TCGGACCCTCATTCACACCCGGAGGCGGCCCTGCCCGTGCCCCTGACGGGGACCGGTCCTCCCTCCCAAGTCTCCGCTACCTCGAGCCGGTACGCTGCGGACTCGGTCTTAGGCCCCCGGCGTGTGAAGGACAAGAGGGCGGGCGAGCGGCGCAGAGCCGAGCCGGAGATGCAGATCCCAGGGCTCGCCAACCGCTGGCGGAGAGGTGCGGCGTGGCGGGCACCTTCTTCGGGTCCACTCCGCACAGCTGCCTCTCAGCTCCGCGCTTCGCTCCGGGGCGTCGCGGGTCCCAAATGCCGCAGCTGCCGCGGGAGTGAACTCCGCACCTGGGAAATCGATCCGAGATGCGCAAGGGCCTCCCATTGGTCTCAACGGCCGGCGGGCCCCGGGCTGGGGGGCTTCCAGTGGGGGAGGGGGCCGAGGGCGGGTGCCCGGCTGTCTATCACAGGCCACGCCCTCTCCAGCCCTACTCCCACTACGGCCCCGCCCGCTGGGGGGGGCGGGACCCTTGTGCGCCACGCCGAAAACTTGTCTCCTCCCCGGGAGATTCTATTGACTGGAAGGCCGTGGGAAGCTACTACCAGCAGCCAATTGAGACGCGAAACCTGCCCCATGGGGTCGGAGAGAACACCGCCCGCTTCCTCTGGAGCCAATAGAGAAGAGGAACAGCGAAGCGCTTCCTGAGTTCGGGGGTCGAGGGAAGATGGCGACCACCAAAGGGGGTTGGTGCTTGTGCGAGTTTCTGAGGTGAGGAGCTGGTGGTGTGGGCTCGCAGGCGTTTTCTGTTTTGCGGGGGTTCTTGTCCGCCCAGGGCAACTGAAGTTTGCGGGGAAGGGGGATCTTCTAGTCACGAATCTAGGCCTCAAGGATAGCGCTGTTCTCACTTCGGAGTCTTAATTAGACTGAAGCTGACTGGGTTAAAGACTCAGTTAACCGCGTTTTCTTCGCCTGCCCCACTTCTGGCTGAAGGGTGTAGTTTCCCTTTTTCTTTTTTGTTCACACTCCAACTATTCTGTTGTAAATTATCCATATTCATTTCTCGTTTTCCTTTATAATTGAGCCATGGGTCATTTTCCAAACTATCGTGTCTCTTTTTGGTAAAGAATAAACTGGCTCTTGTCACGTCTTAGTGTCCCCTCTTTCACTCACCAAAATGGTCGCTGTTAACATATGTCACTTAAATATGTTAACCTTAAAAATAAAACAGCTATCTTACCAACAAAAGTGGTTTGGTTGGTTTTGTTTGTTTTTTTCGGGAGTAGCAGAGAATTGCATTTCTGGATATACAAGCTATGACAAAACCATACCTGGCAAGTTCTACCAACGAGAGGACCGTTGTTTTATGGAGAAGGAGGAAGTTGAAGGGGTGGGGGGGTTGGAGTAAAGTCCGCTGGAGAAAAGCAAGAGTAGTGAGGGTTTCTCATTGGCTGAGTTGCAGGAGTACTCTTGTAGGAAATGCGACGTACATCTCTCCCTGTTGGGGCCTGTTAGTGACCATTCCATCGTGTTTAGGATTCTACTGTTGGATGCTGTAATTGACAGTTCTTCATGAAATTGACATTTGAGTGATAGAGCTCCTCTGCGTTCCCGCTTCTGGCCTCCTGACTCCATTTTAGTGAGATTTCTCTTTATTTTCACAAATAAAAAGTTTATGTTGAATCATCTGCTTCATGATCATCCATTGATCTTTATTTCCGGTTGATGTAGGAGTAATACAAAATTGTATTACGTAGGTAATACGTTGTTTCTTATAGAAGAGTTAGGAAATAGAGGAGCAAAAAAGAAAACTGGCCAGGCGTGCTACCATCTGGAGATAACTACTGTTAACATTTTGGTGAAAAAAACCCCAGACTTTTTTCCCCCTACTTTTATTGTTGTAATACTACTGTTTTTTACCTGACTTGCCCTAAATTTATTTTAAAAAAAAAAAGACCTATTATATTCCATCTACACAGTTCTTTTAACACCTACCTATTTTTGTTCAGGTTGAAATTTGTAATTAACATGATAGCATCCTGCAGTGTATACCTATTCTCTCCAAAATTCAGGTATTGTTTCTTCATTTTTGTCCCCTCTACTCCAATTTCTATAATGATTATTTAAAACATTTTGAACAGGAAAGTCTATTTTCAGAGGCTTCATATTCTTCCCTGACATTTGAAATATCCCTGACTCAGTGCTTTGCACATCACAATGGCTAAATAAATGTTTGTTGAATGAATGAGTCACTGTTGATTAATTATCTTTTAAAGCCTTGGGTTTCTGTGGTAAACGTTATTTAATGGCACATATTTTTAGTTTATATACGTGTGTGTGTGTGTGTGTATGTATATACTGTATAGTTGAATGTTTATTTTTGAGAGTGAGAGAGAGAGAGAGAGCACGAGTTGGGGAAGGGCAGAGAGCGAGGGAAACACGGAATCTGAAGCAGGCTCCAGGCTCTGAGTTGTCAGCACAGAGCCCGATGTGGGGTTCCAACTCTCAAACCCTAAGATCATGACCTGAGCCAAAATTTGGATGCTTAACTGGACTGAGCCACCAGGCGCCCCTATTTTTAGTTAGATTTAAACAAATTCTAAAATGGATAGTTTTGATGTGCAAGTACTGTAGGATGTTTAATAAATTTATATAGTCTGTATCTTTGAAACTAAGAGACTCAATAAAGGACTGGCTCAACTTTAGTTATTAGTAGGATTTATTTTTTCTGATTTTAAGTTAAATAGTTCAGTTTGAAAATCCTATCACATGAATCTTCCCACTTAAATCATTAGAAGGAAATGCCATAAAAATCCTTGGATTCTATGGATCAGCCTCATTTTAAATTAAATGGGCTTTTAACTTTTCCTGGGAAAGCTGTATAATATTCTTTTTATGAACAGATATATTCCAAACATTAAATAATTGACAAATCTTACCACTTATGTCAAACCCTGTTCATCCTTTAAGTCAGTAGTTCTCAAAGTATGGTCCATAGACCTTGACAGGTCCTGAAGACTCTTTTAATAGTTCTTCAAGATCAAAACTATTTTTATAATAATTTATGCTAACATTTGCTTTCTCATTATGTTTACATTTGCACCAATGGTGCAAAAGTAATAGTGGATAAAACTGCTACTTACTACAAATCGAGGCAATGAAATCAAAGTACACTAGAAGTCTTGTGTTTTTCACCACCGTGCACTTGCTAAAGCCAGTTTTACTAAGAATGTCCTTGATGAAACAGTAAAAATTAATTTTTTTAAGAATTAACCTTGAGTTGAATACATTTTTAATATATATAATGTCTTCATACTGAAGTATGATGCTTATCTCAAGGAAAAGTTCTTGCATGATTGCTAAGTTGAAAGCTCAAGACACTTTTTTATGGGACGTGGTTTCTACTTGAAAGAATGACTGACAAAGTATGGTTCTTCTGACTTGGCTTTGAAAATGAATGAAGTGACCCTGTCAGTTCAAAGAAAACAAGTGACAGAATTTATTGCTAATAATAAAGTTTGAACTCTCAAGTGAAAATTAGAATTTGGAGAACCTGTATCTGCCATTCAAAGCTTGACCACTTTCCAATAATTAAAAGATTTTCCTGAAGAGATGGGTAGTGATATTAACAAATGTGATTTGGGGATATTATACAATGAAAAAATGTGCCCACATTTGGAAAGGCTACATGAGTCATAAACCAATATTTTCTAAATAATCAAGTCATGACATTACAAAATCATGTATAGGTAAAAGATCCACTTAAAGCACAAGATTTCAGTATAACAGAGTATGAAAAGGGCATTGATTGGCTTTCAAACTCCATGTTGCACCTGACAATTAAGAAATTACCACTTGTCTAATTTGGTATAACATCACAGAAAAATGCTGTAACCATCTGAAAAGGGTATTTAAACACACTCCCTTTTCCTACTACATATCTGAGTGAGCTTACATTTCCTTCACATACTTCAAGTAAAACAACATATCACTAAGATTGAATGCAGAAGCAGATATTAAAAGCTACTGTCTTTTGTTAAGCCAGACGTTAAAGAGGTCTGCAAATATCTAAAACAGTAATACCCTTCTTACTGAATTTCTTTTTTGTTTGTTTGGAAAAAAGGGCTTTTTTAGTAAAAATGTGTTTTATATTAACTTGTAATGGATTTGTCATTGTCAGAATAATTCATTAAATTCCTCAGTTTCATTTGATATGCTAAATATTGGTAGATATAATCAATGTAAATGAGTATTTCTCAACAAGGGCTGATTTTAACTTCTGCAGGACATTTAGCAATGTCGAAATAATTCTTATGGTCATGATTGGAAGGGTACTGTAGGCATCCAGTGGGTTGAGACCAGGAATGCAGCTAAACATCCTATAATGCATAAGACAGTCCCTGCAAACAAAGAATTATTGTGGTCTAAAATGTCAGCAGTGCCGAGGTTGGGAAATCCTGATAGAAATAAAAGCTGTATGGGGTCTTCAGGAATTTTTAAGAGTTTAAAGATATCCTGAGATCAATCATTCTAATAAGTCAAATACGTCTTCAAACAGTGCAATTATTCACAATAGGAGGTCCCACATGAGAAGTTTGTTTCCAAACTAAATATAAGTAAGATATTTATTTCTGCCGGGGCTCCTGGGTGGCTCAGTCGGTTAAGCATCCAACTCTTGTTTTGGCTCAGGTCATGATCTCATGGTTCGTAAGTTCCAGCCCTATGTCAGGCTGCACTGTCAGATTTTCTCCCTGTGCTTGGGATTCTCTGTCTCCCTCTCTGCCCCTCCCACTTACTCTCTGTCTCTCTCTCTCAAAATAAATAAATAAACTTTAAAAATTAAGAAAAAAAGTTATTTCTCTGAAGAATTTATGTCTTCTACTTATGGACAATGAAAACTATGCAAGTACACAAAATATCCCCATACATGCTTGGATCATTAAGCCCTTCAGAGTCCAATCTCCTTTTCACTACCACGTACAAACTTAGAGTCTGTATATCTATGTCCCCCACCTGTCACTGCTCCCCACCAAATACTTGAACTCCCCAGCCCTGCGTTTTCATTATTTAAGTTTTAGTATTTTAGTGTCTTTATGTGTTACAAGCTCCCCGGATCCTTTATAAAGGGTAGGCAGGATATAAAAAATATGAAGCTAGATACCAACTATATTGCCCAATGCTAACAGAAAAACACACTTTGAAAAATTATTTTAACATCATCTGAGAGACGTCTGAAGCGGTAAAGAATTTTGTATGCTGTCAACAAACACGGATGCCTTCTCTGGGCCAGGCATTATGCTAGGCGTTGGCATCCAGTGGTAAACAAGCCTGGGTCCTTCCTTGCCTTTGCAGAGCTTCAGTCAGCCTGGCAGTAAGAGCCTTTTAGCAGTCAGTGGGGGAGTGAGTATGGAGTAGAAGTACGTTGTCAGAGCATTTATGGCAACTCATTTAGAGGCACATAAGGAAAGGCAGTGTTCTAGGGTCATAGAAACAGATCAGATGCAGAACTTGTAATAGAAATGGAGAGATCTAAGTCCTCTCACCCCAGAAATTGTTCTATTTGAGGCAAAGTGAAAGAATAAAAATGATTTGCTACCTCACCAAACTTTTAACTAATTAAATGTTCATTATTGATCATTCAGAAGACATACTGCTTGGGTTCTGTGTTGTGATTTTTGAGGGTCAGATGCCATTCCTGATCATGTCTTGTTTAGGTTAATAATTAAATTTTAGTTTTTAGTCCTTTTTTTTTTTAATTTTTTTTAACATTTATTTATTTTTGAGACAGGGAGAGACAGAGCATGAACAGGGGAGGGTCAGAGAGAGGGAGACACAGAATCTGAAACAGGCTCCAGGCTCTGAGCTGTCGGCACAGAGCCCGACGCGGGGCTCGAACTCACGGACCACGAGATCATGACCTGAGCCTAAGCCGACCGCTTAACCGACTGAGCCACCCCGGCGCCCCTGTTTTTAGTCCCTTAACACATACACTGTTAGGAGATTGATTTTTACTGCTGATTAAAAAGTATTTCGTTAGCAGACTCCCAGGTATAAAAATCTGTCTTTACTACTGATACATAAAGTGGATATGTAAAAGTGGACTTTAATTTGTTGTTTCTTTTGAATGGGCATTCTGTTGATTTTTATATTTTCCTTCTTGTTTCAGGTTTTTTTATTCATTATTCCTCCCTGGCCTGACAGTATGTGGAATTTTATGCATATGTTTGTCCATTATCCTCTGGGGAATCAGACTGCTGCTACGAAGAAAGAAAGAGTCAGTAGCAACTAGCAAAAATGGGAAAAATCAACTGGTGATTGCATTTTTTCATCCGTACTGCAATGCTGGTGGTGGAGGAGAAAGAGTTTTGTGGTGTGCCTTAAGGGCTCTGCAGAAAAAGTAGGTATGCATCTTTCTTAGCTCATTTGCTCTCGTATTACCTTTAAAAAAAAAAATCATTGCCCAGAAACTTAACTTTCTCTCACCTTACTCGTGGCCAGAAATTAATTGTTCTTCAATAAGGAAACGCTCCTGTTATGTGCCAGCCTGCCTTACAAGATCCTGTTGAATTTTAGTTGATATGCTAAAGAAATGGAAAGGGAAAGTATCCACCCTTTAATGGCAAAATTTAGCGGGGATAACTGTCACCTTGGAAGAACGTGTGGAGAAGTTGAATAGTAAACAGAAACATATCAAGCAATACCAAGGAACACTTTAAGCCTGAATACATTTAGTCCATAGTGGCACACAGGAGATAATCTCTGTGAGAGCATCTATCTGATTTTAATGTTGATATCATTACCAGTTAGTCTTAAGTTACCATGTTCGAAAGAATATGCTACTACCCGGTCATTTCATGTTTTAGGCTTCCTTCTCCCCACCTGCATCTCCAAACGTAGGAGGAATAAACACAGTAAAGTACAAATTCCATTTGTGGTTTTATCATAGGAGGAAACTATTATTCTTCCCTGGTTACGCTACTTCCTGGCACATGCCCTTCATCCAGTTCCAGAACCTTCACACAGAATTCCCTTCACTCTACATCTCTGTTTCTCGGCTCATCCTGGCTTCCAGCCACCACCCTTGTATTTCCTCTGCCATCTTCCATAACTCCCTGGATCTAAAACATGTTCTTAGATCTCAGCGTACTGCCCACCTTTCTGAGGCCTTCCCTGCTCCTTCTCTAATCACTACTGCTCTTTATTTCTCCTAACTCTGTGCATTAACTTGTCTACCTGGATTCTCTCACTCTTGAGGGCAGCGGTAAAGTTTTGTGATAGCTCTACTGTACTCCCCAGCAAACTCTGTTATTCCCAAGTCACCTGCAGTGAAAGAAGTCCAAATCCTCAGTAGGACATAGAAGATACTTTTTCATCTTGTTCTTGCCACATTTTATTTTTCATCCCTCCCCATTCCTTCATGTATACTTTGCTCAGCACACTGAACTAGGAGCATCAGGCTCTCTCTATAGATTCCTTGCCTTTCCATACGGTGTTCCTTTTTTTTCTGACCTTTTCTCCTCAGCTAATTTCTACAAGCCTCTCCTGACTCAGCATAAACTACAATACACTTTTCATTCGATCTAGAAATATTTCTTGGGGACCTACTCTGTGTCAGGCACTGTTGAGTTGAGATTGAATGGTGAACAAAATAGATCATGGATCTTAGATTTTAGTGGAGAGGAGACAAAATAATACCTAAAAAGAAAAATACCAAATGGTGAGAGATGCTACGCAAGAAATTAAAATAGGACTCCATACTTTTTTTTTTTAATGTTTACTTATTTTGAGAGAGAGAGAACGGGAAAGGGGCAGAGAGTGGGAGAAAGAGAATTCCAAGCAGGCTCTGCACTGAGCAGAGCTTGGGGCTTGATCTCATGACCATGAGATCATGATCTGAGCCGAAATCAAGAGTCAGATGCCTAACCGGCAGAGCCACTCAGGTGCCCCGGGAATGATTCCATATTTTAGACTGAGTAAGTAGGGAAAATCTCCAAGGAGGTGATACTTCACTGAAGTTTAAATGACAAAAGCAGCTGACGTGTACTTAGCATTTACTATGTGCCAGGCATTGTTTGAAGTGTTTTACACGTGTCAGCTCACCCAATCTTCAGAGTAACCTTACGAGATTGTTACTGTTACCCTCATTTGACAGATAAGGGAACTGCATTACAGAGCCCATGTTGTAAATCACATGCCATACCGTCTGCCTCAGGAAAACACAGTGAAGATGAGAAAAGAGAGTTCAAAACGGAGGGAACAACTCTTGCAAGTCCCCTAAGACTGGAAGGAGCCTGTCTCGTTCAGAGAAAGGAATCCAGTTTGGCTGACCCTGTGGGTACGTGAGAGAGCGGAGGCAGGGTCCAGATTATTCAGGGCTTGAGTGAGTAGAGTGAGGAGTCTAGCTGGTATTCTAAGTGCTGTGGGAAACTATATGAGTGTTTCAGACAGAGAGATGATATTCTGCTTATCTGCTGCTACGTGACAAGCCACCCCAAAACGTAATGGCTAAAGCAAGAATTTCTCATTATTTTTCACAGTTTGGGGATTGATGGGCCCTATTTGAAATCCTGCATACCAAGCTGCTGCAGTTAGATGGCAGCTGGCTCCAAGTCATCTGAAGGCTTCTCCACTAACATACCTGCTTCCTGGGCTGGGATGATTGCAACAGTGACAGTGGGTGAGGGTGGGGAACACTGGTCAGGCATCTCTGTCGCCCGCAGCCTCTCTACGTGACTCGCTTGGGCTTGCACACAACATGGCAGTCTCAGGATAGTTGGACGTCTTATGTGACAGCTGACTTCTCTAGAGCAAAGCAGAAATTACCATCCCCATAGAACTTGGCTCTAGACACTGGCAAAATGTCACCTTTGACATAGTCTATTGGTAAAAGCAGTCACAGAGCCTGTCATTCCAGGGGAAGGGACATAGATCCCACCACTTGATAAGTGTCAAAGAATTTGTGGCCATCTTTAAGCAATCGGAGATGACAATCGTTTTTACGTTTTATAAGGATCATTCCAGGGGCACCTGAGTGGCTCAGTGGGTTAAGCATCTGACCCTTAATCTCAGTTCAGGTCATGATCTCACGGTTCTTGAGTTTGAGCCCCGCTTCGGGCTGTGCACTGACAGTGCGGAGCCTGCTTGCGATTCTCTCTGTCTCTCTGCCCCTCTCCCTGCTCATGTGTGCAAGCTCTCTCTCTCTCTCTGTCTCTCAAAAATAAATAAACGTTAGTGCTCGCTTCGGCAGCACATATACTAAAAATAAATAAACGTTAAAAAAAACAAAACAAAACACCTCAGTCTAAGGATCATTCTGCCTGTGGGGAAGTGCAGTTAGATGCTCATCCTTTGGGTCTGCACAGCATCCCATGGCTGTCTTTATCAACACATATCACAGTTTTGCAGTTTTCTGTTTATATATCTGTTTTCCCCACTGAACTCAGCTCCTCGAGGGTAAAGACCCTCTAATCCCTGAATCCCCAGAACCTAGTAGCTCATACTAGATATTTAAGAAATGTTTTATGACTCAGTAGCCAAAAACACCATCAGAGCAAATGCCAAAAGCATAGTCATAAGAATATATACTTTTAAAGACTTCCATTATTATTCTACCCTATCTGATTTTGATGCAGGCACCTGATCTAGCTTTTAGAATCTTATTGCATTTCTCAGATAAAAATAGAGTAACGCTTTAGCATCTATGATCCTGTCTAAAGATACATTTAGTAAGTTTTAACTCTTGTTTAGGAGTACGTTATTGATATTACCATTTTATACTGAAAAGGTCGTCAGAATAAAGTTTCTGTGTATTTCATAAAAGCGGAAATGTCAGCAATTTCTGTTGATGTCTGCTCCATGCAAAACTCTCAGAAGAGGAAATAGCAAAGAACTCGAAGTCTCATTTGGAGGACTAACATTTAACTCCCAGGACAGCAGAGGACTCGGGATCAGCAGACCAAGTGCAATGAAGGAAAAACAGTGGAAAACATTTTTTTTCAATATAGAAATAACCTTCTTTATGATTGTGACAAAATAATTATCTCCAACTTTTCTGCTCGATTTTAACCTAAACCAGTGAAAATCTTAACTACTGCATTCTGTTTTAGGTATCCTGAAGCAATTTATGTTGTGTATACTGGTGACGTGAACGTCAGTGGTCAACAGATTCTAGAAGGTGCTTTCCGAAGATTTAACATCAGGCTCACTCACCCAGTGAAGTTTGTTTTCCTGAGGAAACGCTACCTTGTGGAAGATTCGCTCTATCCTCACTTCACACTGCTGGGCCAAAGTCTAGGATCCATTTTTCTTGGCTGGGAAGCTCTAATGCAGTGTGTTCCTGACGTTTACATCGATTCAATGGGATACGCGTTCACACTGCCTCTGTTTAAGTATCTAGGTGGTTGTCGCATTGGCAGCTACGTTCATTATCCCACGATCAGCACCGATATGCTGTCTGTAGTGAAGAACCAAAATATCGGATTTAATAACGCAGCCTTCATTACCAGGAATCCTTTTCTCAGCAAAGTAAAGCTCATCTATTACTATTTATTTGCTTTTATTTATGGACTTGTGGGTTCTTGCAGTGATGTAGTGATGGTCAATTCTTCTTGGACGCTAAACCACATTCTCTCACTGTGGAAAGTCGGGAATTGCACTAATATTGTTTACCCACCTTGTGATGTACAGACCTTTCTGGACATTCCCTTACATGAGAAAAAGACAACCCCAGGACATTTGCTGGTTTCCATTGGCCAGTTCCGGCCTGAAAAGAATCATCCTTTGCAGATCAAAGCCTTTGCTAAATTGCTGAATAAGAAGGTGGCTGGGTCACTTCCTTCCCTTAAACTTGTCCTCATTGGAGGGTGTCGTAACCAAGATGATGAGCTCAGGGTAAACCAACTGAGAAAGCTTTCTGAGGATCTGGGAGTTCAAGAAGATGTGGAATTTAAAATAAACATTCCATTTGATGAGTTAAAGACTTACTTGTCTGAAGCAGCAATTGGTCTGCACACCATGTGGAACGAGCATTTTGGGATTGGTGAGTTTGTCCTTTCAGCAACTCGTTTGGTGTCATGAGATGTACATTTGGGTTCTCTTGATAAAATAATAATACTCTAGAAGTTCACATCAGGTCTAATTCTCCTCTCCCAGTCTGCCAAGTAAACTTTTTTCATTTGAGACCCCGCAGGACATAACAGTATGTAGTCAATAATAATAGCTGATATTTATTGACAGCTTACTGTGCATAAGTCACTGTTGAGATCTTTACAAGTATTATCTGATTTAGTCCTCTCTGAAACCTTGCTTGATGTACTGTTATTTCCATTTGACGAATAAAGAAACTCAGGCACAGAGAGGTTTTGAACTTGCCCTTGTTCAGCCTTAGCAATAAGAGATAGAGCTTGGATCCTAACTCAGCCCCTGCTCTTACCTACCAGTTTCTCTGCCCCACCTAACCCTATGTCTGGACTGGTACAGATTCCTGGCCTAATCTCACTGAAGGACCAAATCCGAATCTCCGGGTGGGGCCCAGGTAGATGTATTTCAGTAAAGCTCATCAGGTGATTTTCATGTACACCAAAAGCTGAGCTGACAGGGCTCCTCATGGCAATTCTGTTGTTTCTTCTGTTGATTCCCTACCCATTATTGAAATGGCCTACCCTCCTTTTTCTGCCAAATCCCATTAAAAGTGTCTGACTTTCATCTCCTTAGCCTTTAATTTAGCCTTTCTTGTTTATTCTAGCACAAGCTGCTCTCTATATCCTGACTTCCTGTTATGCATACATTTGGTATAAAGTCAACTGCTGTCTTGTGTCTAATTTGGTTCAACATCTATTTCTCACATGGCTGCTTTGTGTCCACACAGCTAGGTGTTCAGGGAAAATGGAAAAACATAAAGTGAAGTCTCCTGTGCTAAGGCTATGATTTCTCTTACCCTCCTGTCTATCCCTAGTGGGTCGCACATTACTGAGCCCAGACATACAGCAAGAACTTTTTGATTCAGACCTTCTGCACAGGGTCTGACTCCCTGTGGCTCCTCCCACAGAGACTTACTGGAGCATTCAGTGTGCCAGGCACGTGGCGGGTGCTGGGAAAATGACTGGGAGACAGGACTTGTTGTTCCCTTCCGAGACTTCCAGCTCTGTGTGTGATACAGACCAGTTAAACAGCACTTTACTGGACACGGTGCTAAGTGCTGTGCCAGGGCAAGTGCAGGGTGATTTGAAGCACCCAAGAGAAACACCTAACAGATTTGTGAGGTCAGAGAACAGTTGCCCGAGGAAATGGTGTGATGCGTAAGCTGGGACCTGAACAGTAATTAGAAGTTAGCCTTGCAAGAGATGGGAGAATATCCAGCAGAGGGAACAGTATCGTGACAGGTGGGACCATAAGGGCACTAGCAGGTGCACTCAGGGAACTAAGGGTTCGGTATGGCCGGAGCATGCAGGAGGAACAGCACGCTGATGGAGAGGGGAGCTGGGGCCAGGTGAAGCCAGTGGGAAAAGATAGGCTGATTTTGAATATTGGATTGAAAAGCTTTCTATTTCCTCAAGTTCACTGTGGTTGCCGTGGAGGGGTGGATCAGTGAGGAGCAGGGAGGGCCAGGGGAGGAAGGCAGGAGGATGTGTTGGGCTGCCCTGGCAACCTGGGTGACGTGCTGTGGTACAAACACGGTAGGCGAACATGCTCGAGGGAAATTCTGAGGCAGGATTGAGCAGGACATGGTGATTAATTGGACGTCTTACGTGAAGGAGAGAGAAGAGTCCAAGAGGACCTCCTGGGGTTTTGAGTGTAGGCAAATGTATGAACAGTGGATAGCTCTCACCTTGAGACAGACTCCCAAGAGGAGAGGCAGTTGATGAGCCAGGTTCCCAGCAGGTAGAGTTAGAGTGATCTGCAGGACACGGAGGTGGGTATGTCCAGTGGACACTTGTCTCTACGAGTCTGCAGTGCAGGTGAGGGACCTGACCAGGAAACACAGACGGAGGAGTTCGTTGCCGACCGGGTTGTTACGGAAGCCCCACGGAAGAGGGTCAGGTGGCCTAGGGAAAGTGCCCAGTGAGAAGAGGCCCCTGCTGCAAAATGCTGAGAACGAGCAGGGTTCAGAAGTGGGCAGAAGAGGAGGAGCCAGCAAAGAAGAAGTAGAGGGAGGAGGGCAACCTCCTAATGCTGGAATTGGAACTCCTGAAATTTTGCTTTTGGTATCTCTTTACACCTTTTATCTTTCAGTCTGCCATCTTGCCAGCATTCTGTAGTCTACTTCGTTTTATTACCTGCAGGGATCTTTTTTTTATAGACTGTTCTCTCGCCTGCTTGTCTGTTTCAATTAAGAACCAAGTAGCATTATTGTGAAGGCTAAAAACTAAAAAACTTAAAATTACTTGACACCATGGAAGTTTAGTGAGCAGATTTATAGGCCCAACAGACATGTGGTTAAATTTCTCATGGGTGTCCTAAAATTTATAGAGGTTTCTGCTCATCCTTGTTCTTGTGAACACTCTCAGAAAGTTCAAAGACCACATGGTTTTGTTTCTTTCTCAGGAGTTGTCGAGTGTATGGCAGCTGGCACGATTATCCTCGCACACAATTCAGGGGGCCCCAAGCTTGACATTGTCGTCCCTCACGAAGGAGAGATAACTGGATTTCTGGCTGAAAGCGAAGAAGGCTATGCGGAAACCATGGCTCATATTCTTTCCATGTCTGAGGAAAAGAGACTCCAAATCCGAAGCAGTGCTCGGGCATCTGTAAGCAGATTCTCTGATCAGGAGTTTGAACTGGCGTTCCTGTCATCTGTGGAGAGCTTATTCAAATAATGTCATATCTGTACAGATGAAAGATATTTTATATGAAATGGCGACATACCTTCATTCGTGAGTAATTTTTCTAAGCTTTTTCTGTATTGTAATAAAGTCAGCCTAAGCAGTGCTCTCAGCAGTATGTATATAGACAGGATATTTATTTCAGTGAAAATGACAAAGGTCAAAATTACCTAAATTGTTTCAATGAAAAAATTTTAGATTAGGATTTTGTCTCAAATTCTGAAAAATATGGATCTGAAAGAAAAAAATGAACCAACCATCTTAATTTTGGTCTAATTCACATTTTTCAAGTCCTATTTGTCAAATGACTGTACTTTAGAACCCAGGAAAGAGAATTTACCTTTAGAAAAAAAGGAAATGTCGAAAGGAAAATGGAAGACTGATAATTAATAGTTTGGTACTTTAGAAATGTTTTGCTATCTTGGGAACACAGAAAAATTCTAGTCCATTTAAATCCTAAATAATAATTGTGGATGACCTTCTTGGATATATCTAAAGATTCTCTTAAAAGAGAAAAGAGACTTTAAGCAGGCTTAATCATGTTCTGAAAGCTTGTAGTGAAAAGGCAGGGACTGGGACCGCCCTGTGGGCATGTGTCGGCTCGCAGAGGCCAGGAGGCCTCCAGAGATCCTTCCCACGGCTCCATATTTGTGAAATTAGGTTTTTGTCTGGTGCTCTCAGTACATTTGAGAAGGATGCTCTCATCATCCCTTCACATTTCCACATCGCAGGAGGCTGGAAGCTAGGTTTAAGTTGTTCAGAAGGTCTGAGTGAGATCGCTTTGATAAGTGGTTTTTCTGATAGCCATGATAGAGTAGCCAGATCCGTCCACCCAGTCTCCGTTATCAGCATCATGCCTTGTAAGATGATGAGGTGGCATTTTGAAAAGAGCACCGGACTAGCAAAACACCTGGGCCTGATCCCTGTGTCATCATTTGCCAACATCTGATCTCTTAATACTCAAGCTGCTGCTTAATCTTTTTGAAACTTACATTCTACATCTATAATCTGGAGATGCTAATACCTGTCCTCACTACCTCCTAGTGATTCTGAGATGGAAAGTATGTGAAAAATACCTGGATAACTATCCAAGTTTTTTAAAGGTACCTTTATAAAGTAATTTAAAGATAACAATTTATAGTATATGTCTTTCGTAATCCTCCTTATTAATGCATTAGGGTTCAGTGTAGGCGAGTGGTTACTAAGTCAGTAGCTACAAATCAGTACACATTTAACGGGACTTCTGTGCTGAATAACTAGCACGAAAAGTATGTGGCTGTGCAGATGCAATTACAGAGAACTACAGCGTTTGGCATTTTCTGCACACATAATTAGCTCCTTCTAGTTCAGTGAATCCACCTCCTGCACAGTCTGATACATATATATATATATATATATATTTTTTTTTTTTTTTTTTTTTTTTTAAATTTATTGTCAAGTTCGTTAACATACAGTGTAGTCTTGGCTTCAGGAGTAGATTCCTGTGATTCATCCCTTACATACAACACCCAGTGCTCATCCCAACAAGTGCCCTCCTCAAAGCCCATCACCCAAATTCCCCGCCCCCCAACCACCCATGACCATCAACCCTCAGTTTGTTCTCTGTATTTAGAGTCTCTTATGGTTTGCCTCCCTCTCTGGATTTTATTTTTCCTTCCCTTCCCCTATGGTCATCTAGTTTCTCAAATTCCACATGAGTGAAATCATGTATCTGTCTTTCTCTGTCAATCTGATACATTTTTGTGTTAGGAGCATGTGAAAGAGGTATGTTTTTCCCTTCCAAACTCCTCTCATCCAGTCACCGACCTGGCCAGCTTCATCGTCTATGTCCAGTCGTTGACTCATCTACAGGCCACCTTCTGTCATCAGGTCAAAAAGCAGCAAAACAGAGGCCCAGGATGATATGACACACCAACATAGCTTTGGGTGGAGAGGATTCAGTTTAGAAAAGAAAGATGGGGGTGTCTGGGTGGCTCAGTCAGTTAAGCATCCAACTTTGGCTCAGGTCATAATCTCGCAGTTCATGAGTTCGAGTCCCCCACATCAGGCTCTCTGCTGTCAGCGCAGAGCCCGCTTTGGATCCTCTGTCACCCTCTCTGCCCTCCCCTGTTTGTGCTCTTTCTCTCTTATAAAAAAAAAAATAAACATTTAAAAAGAAAAAGAAGACTAGTGGACATTGGAGTTGGAAGGAACCCTACAAATCCTCTAATCCAGTTTTCTTCCTTTCAACTTTACAGACAAGAATAATTTAAAGACCTAAAGACTCCATTTCACAAAGCTGTTTAAGGACAAAAATCGGAATTATAACCTGGGACTTCTGACTCCAGCCCAGTTCACTTTCTTATCTTACAGCTAGTCTTTTGTGGTAAGATCCATACCACCGCCCCCGCAGTTTACCCATCAGCCCATAGAAAATCATGAGAATAAAGATAAAGAAATTGAAAGGGACTAAGACGTAAAGGAAGAACGGTTTCTGAAATCCCATAAAGCATTTCTTAATCTTGTTTCTTCAAAATTATTTTTTCATTTGTCACAAACATCACTGGAAACATAATTTGCATATATGTTCATCTTCCCTGTTCCTAATGTGATAGGACATGTCTTTTTTTTTTTTTTTTCTTTGGAAGGACTGATAACCATGGAAAGCATCAAAGCAATATGTCTGCTGTCTGTCTGAAGAACTCTTGAGTGACTGTTCCTGTAAAACATTGTTTTTGAGTGGTCCAAACACAGTATATTTTGAACCCACAGCAGTGGGGATGCACATTCTTATTTCAGTTGTGCATAACAAAATACCTGTTCTTTGTATATCTACTTGTATCTAAATATGACTTTAATAGATACAAAATCTATTTGTCTCTAAGTATGATAGGAAGTGGTTTTCAGTCTCTTGGATACTTTTCCGCATATGGTGTATTTGTCCCCTCATGCAGGCTCTCAATTCAGAATTATTTGTTATCTACTACGAGTACTTCTAAGCTCCACATGCCAAGAATTTAAAAAAATAAAAATGAAAAATTTAAAGATAAAGTAAAATTGTCTCTCCTCTAGTACCCAAGAAGAATAGGTTGTCAAGTTTAATAGACTTTTTCCTTTTAATGAATATTTCGGACCTACCAAACACTGCAGAACTTCATATGTTTTAATAATTTTGGGGTTTCTTTTTTACAAAGTCATAGACAAAATTCTGAGTAGCCCCTGTAATTATCAGTGCTTTCAGAATATTTGTGTTTAATTATGTGAATGTACCCTAGACTCCAGGACTCTAATATGAACAGGGTGTCTGTGCTAAATCTTTCAGTGGACACAACAAAAAAGTTAACCATGAGAAGCAATTCTGCAAATTACTAGAATCACATTATGCCCCTGTAATTTCCCCTACCTCTCCCACTGTTCCTCAGCTAATTCTTTTTCCTCTGTCCCCACCCTAAATCTAAGGCCACCCTTGGCTTCAAAGAAGCATCAGTTCTAATATTCGAGTGCTACGTGCTCACTTGGACTATACATGGTACGAGATACTTAAAAGGGAAGTTAAAAGTTTGTACACATTTAAAGAATGATCAGTTTGATAGCTAGGATACATAGTTCCTAAGATGCATAATTTTTAATAAAATTTATTCTAAAAACACATGCAGGTGTAATCAATAGTTTCAACTTAACAAATGCAGCTACGTCTAAACCCAGAATAAAGTAATCAATTGTGCCTCAAGAACATGATTTAGATAACAGTGTACGTAAGATGGGTAAGGTGAATTAGGAGCTGACGTAGGTTGAAAAACCTTGAAGATATGTATACTTATCACAATGAATACTTCCTACTTTATAGCAAAGATTTTAAAATCTTACAATGAATAAGGGTTGGTGGCTGTTAGCTAAAGGAGACTTTAGCCACACATCTTGTCATTGGAGCAAACTTGATAGGCTTATTCTTAAACATTGACCTTTTTAAAAAAAATTTTTTTTTAATGTTTATTTGAGACAGAGAGAGAGAGAGAGAGCGTGAGCTGGGGAGGGGCAGAGAGAGAGGGAGACACAGAATCCAAAGCAGGCTCCAGGCTCAGCTGTCAGCACAGAGCCCGATACGGGGCTTGAACCCACAAACTGGGAGATCATGACCTGAGCTGAAGTCGGACACTTAACCGACTGAGCCACCCAGGCGCCCCTTAAACATTGACCCTAAACATTCATTCTTTTTTTCCTTTTTCTCTGCATATAACTGACTGGTCTTTGGATCTTTGGAATTTTCAGGAACCAAGTTGCATTCTCCATGCATTCAATTACTGTCTAGAATGAGGATTAAATAAAGCATATTAACAGATTTATCATGCCTTAACCACATAATGTTCCAAAAGTAAAACACGTATATGCTGACCAGTAAGAGTCAGTAGGATTAATGATGCTTTAATCTTTCGGGGTCATGTGTTACCACGGTTGAAATTAACAGTGGTAAGAAATTTTTAAGTATTCTCAGCCTCATGATGTGACCATACTGAGCCATCTCTCTTAAAGAGCAGCTTGAAACCCTATACACCAAGCTGAAAGGAACTTTCACCAAGGAAAATACAGGATGCATCCGACAGTTAGGGGAATCTTGATACTTTCCCCACATTTAATAAAATTATATCAAATGTAAATACTAAGCAGACCTTAGAAATATTCTGACCAACCCCTCCTCATCCTTGTTTCATTGGCTTAGCAATGTATTAATGTGTAATTTCAGTTTTATTTTTATTCCAGAGCATCTATTTCAGGGAGAATTCTACCACTTAGAATTATAACCACTCTGTCCTTCATAGAAGCAACACAATAAATCAACAAATATCTATTAAACTCCAGGCACATGTTCAACACTGGGATTGTTCTCTGCTAAGCACCATATATAAAAAGATCAGCGTACAATGTAAATAAGATATAAGATGTAAGTAAGATGATGGCTTCTTGCCTTCAAGAAGCTTATAATCTATACATTTGAAGCTATTAGGAATTAATTCAATAAAACATAATAAAATGAATATTTGGTGCGTAATTAACATGATGGGCCTTGATCCTCTCTTTGCTCAATTACCCTACTCTCTTGAGTGTCAACATCAGCTTCAAAAAAGTGTATTCAGTATGACTTCAGAAATCCCCAAATCACAGTTTTCTATAATGGCAGATTATTCTAAATGAATTTGTTTGTACATTGTATTAGTCTTCTACCATTGTCTTAACAAATTTAGTTAAATTTATCAAATTTAAACCTACCAAACTTAGTTAAAACAACACAAATTTATTATCTTACAATTCTGTAGGTCAGAAGTCTAAAGTGGATTTCCAGAAGCTAAAACCAAGATGTCAGCAAGACTGTGTTCCCTCTGCGGGCTTCTGGGGAGAGTCCATTGCCTGGCCTTTCCCAGATTCTAGAAGCTGCCTGTATTCCTTGGCATATGGCATGTTCCTACATCTTCAAAGGTGGCAGCACCAGGCTCATCCCCGCTCACCCTGACATCTCTCTGGTTCTCTCTTCTGCCTCCTTCCACTGTTAAACACCCTTTGATTACATTGGGCCCACCTGGGTAATCAAAAACACCCTCCCCTATTTGAAGGTCAGCTGAGTAGCAGCCTTACTTCCACCTGCAACCTTAATTCCCCCTTACCATGTAACAATATATTCACATCACTGGGTGTGCTGCGGGGTGGCAGGAAGAGAGACTCATTACTCTGCCTATCACATCTACTGTCTGAAAGATTTCTTGATAGAAATTTTAAAGTAAAAATATTAATTTCTATACTCAAATTAGTCAGCCTTACTGTCTAAATTGGGAGAAAAATTAATAAACCCCTGGGATGACTGGCAAACTCTTACAGAATGAATATTAATGACTTGTGCCCAGACACTATACCTAATAGATACTAACTTATCACTTAAGAAAAAGTACAATAATCACACTTGTACATTTTGATGGGTTGTTGATGTTTCTTGGTTTTCATCAGCAATGCATACTTTGTCACTAGATCGAGTAGAAATATTCTCTAAACCTTCACTGAATTCTGCATATTTCTGTATGCTTATCTCCTTTCCTCCTAACTTTCCAGCACCCTTAGAAAAACCAGGAGACTCTTCTCTGTTTTCTTCCTCTTTAGAAGTAGCAAGTTTTTCTAGGGATTCTATTACTTCATTTCTCAACTCATCTTCAGATTCTTCAAAATTTCTGAAATAAGAGTTAAAAATCAACTTTATGATATCAAAATAATTAAAAATACATATGAAAGGTAGTTTCCCTTCTCATTTCCCACTCCCACTTGAGCAATTTAATAGATGCATTTTCCCCTACGTAATGCGTTATTTATTATATCCATCTGGTTTTCCTAAGAATGACAAAAAAACAATGTTGGGATAATCAGTATTCTATTTAGTTGGACTTGTGTTTGACAATTTTAATTATATTTATTAATACCCATCTACTCTTATGTTTAAAAAGTGAAGAAGAGAAAAAATAATAAAAGAATAAAAAACAGCTGCCATATAGTGAGCCCTTATTATACACCAGTGACTGCCCTCGAGCACTTACATAACTGTATTTCATCTAATACTAGCAACAATTTGAGGTAGACATATTCACCATCAATTTATTAAGAATCTGGGCTCAGAGAGGTTAATAAAACTTGCCCAAGGTCTCACAGATACTAATTAGTAGGACGAGGAACTGAAATTACATCTAAGACCTCAACACTGATATTTTTAGAAGGGAAGAAGGCAAGAGACCAAGAAAACCATGTTAACAATCCCAGATATCTACATGGCAAGTAAAGAGGCTGAGGAAGATCTGGTAAGAGCCAAGAAAGTGTTCATCATGGAAGCCAAGGAGGCAGAGAATTTCCAGATAGGGAGCAGCCAAGTAAGAGGAAGACAGAAATGACAGTTGGACCTGGCAATTTCAAGGTAATAGATGACCTTTGCAAGAACATTTCTGGCCTGCTGTGTGGCAGGAGTGATTCTATAGTGGATCAAGAAAGCAGTAGGAGGTAAGCAAGTGACAACAAGGAGCTTAAACTCCTCTGAGGGGAGCCTGGCTCTGAAAGGACAGTGTTAACTTGAGAACATGAAGGCAGTGATTTTTTGGTGTTTCTCAAGATGGGAGAGATTTGGGCACGTTTATATGCTGAGAGAAAGTAGGGAATAGAGAGACATTAAAAATAACAGAGAGGGGCATCTGTGTGGCTCAGTCAGTTGAGCACCCAACTCTTAATTTTGGCTTAGGTCATGTTCCCAGGGTCATGGGATAGAGCCCTGCATTGGACTCCATGCTGACCATGGAGCCTGCTTAATATTCTCTCTCTGCCCCGCTCTGCCTCTGCCCCACTCACAATCTGTCTCTCTCTCTCTAAAAAAAAAAAAAAAAAAAAAACAGACGGGAACAAGTTCTCTGAAAAAGGCTGGGATTCAGAGTACCCATGCCAGGATGTGCTTTCAGCAGGAAGGGAGACAGTTTTTTTGTCTGAGAAGGAAGATAGGGAGAGAGAAGGCAATGAGGACTTCTGTGGACAGAGCAGTTATGGAACTAGACAATCAAGACCGTTCCGCTTACAAACCCATGCTATCTCTGTGAGGTAGGAGGCATGGTCACATGACAACAGTGAGGTGGATGGGGGGAGAGTGTGCAGGGCAGATACACAGGAGGAGCACAGAGACAGAAAGGGAAGAAAGAAAATTTAAAAAACAAAACTTCAAAATGAAACTTCTAAAGCAAAATAAGTCTATAAACTAAAATTCCAAAACACATGAATAAATCTAATGGTCAGAAAGATAGGCAAGAAATTTTATTTAAAGTTGGAGGAGGAGTTAGGTCCAGATTTATTACTTTTATGGAGGATTTTTATAATGCTCTTAAAGTATGTTCAAAATGATAAAGCACAGCATCCATTTTAAAATGTTTTCAAATTAGGGGAAATAATTATGCAATAATTAAACAACACATAAATATATAAACAATTATGAATCTTAGAGATACATAATCATTTAAATTAAAAACTTAATAGATGATGGGGCACCTGGGTGGCTCAGTTGTTTAAGTGTCCAACTCTTTGTTTTGACTCAGGTCATGATCTCATGGTCCATGAGTTTGAGCCCCACATCAGGCTCTGTGCCAACAGTATGGAGCCTGCTTGGGATTCTCTCTCTCCCTCTCTCCCTGCCCCTTCCCTGCTCATGCTCTCTCTCTCTCAAAATAAATAAACTAAAAAAAAAACTTAATAGATGATACCCAGATAGGTTTGAAAATAGTATTCAAGAATTCACCCAGAATGGAACAGAGATGAATAAAAAATACAAAAGTACAACTAGATGTTACTGGGGACAGATTGAGAAGCTCCAAAACATATCTGTTTTGAGGGCCACAATGGAGGGAATAAGAAAAACATTTGGAAAAGTAATAAGTAAAAATGTTCCAGAACTAAAGACAGTCATAGGTCCTCACAAGAAAGTGAGCCAAGCAGGATAAAAGAGAAATCCAGACCCAGACATATAACAGTGAAACATAAGAACACAAAGATAAAAAGAAAATTATGAACATGCTGGGGAGAAAGCATATCTATAAAGGAAAAACAATCAGCATATTTCTCATCAACAATAATAAAGATCAAGAGAAAAACCATTGTCAACCTAAAATTGTATACCCAGCTGAATTATAAATAAAGCAATAAAATAATTTTGGATATGCAAACATATCCAAAATTTACCACCCACCGAATTATTAGAGAATATTATCTTAAAGAATTATTGGAGAATATACATCAGCAAGAAGAAAACTGAAATAGGAAGAAAAGCACAGACTAGAAAAAACCATGGCAAATTCAAAGAATGATAAACTAGAATGGCAAACTGAGTTAGGTTTGAGAGTAAAATATATATATTTCATCAAAAAAAAAGGGTAAAATTGGATTACATGATCAGACTTAAAATGTTCCAAACCTTAAAAAAAAAGTGTAAGGGTACAGGGGGCAGGCAGTAAAGATGGTGAATACAAGAGGGTTCATTATGCTGTTCTCTATACTTTCACTATGTTTGAAGTTTTCCACAATAAAAAAAATGTTTTTTAAGTAAAATTGTAACCCTAGATAACAATATTAGAATGGAAGGGTTTTAGCAGTTAAAGGTGTTTGTCATATTTGGGAAGAAAAAAAGATAACTGAACAACTTCTGAATTTGTTAGATAAATCTGTAGGAAGTACATAAGAGCTAGCTATTAAAAGAATAGAAATATAATCTGTATCTTTAAAACTAGTACAGAGAAAACAGGAGTAATACAGAAAAGTTTGTGATTGTAACATAAGGTTAGAAAACAGGAGGGGAAGGAAATGACAAATGATAACAAACAGAAAATACAAAATCAAGCTTAAAATATAGAGTGAACCCCAAATATGTCAATAATTCTAATGATTTTTATTATATTAAATTCATTAAGAGACAGAGGTTATTACAGGACAAGAAGCAAATCAACCAACTACATGCATTTTATAAGAAACACATTATAATGAAACCATATGGAAATTATAAAAATTAAAAAAAATTCATGTCAGAAAAATACTTAAAAGTTAAATAAAATAACTTAAAAGTTGGAATAGCAATGTCAGTATCCGACAAAATAGAATTTAAGGCAAACAGCTTTAATAGGGACAAATTTACAATACATAATGTACAAAAGGGGGGGATACTCTATCAAACTGATATTACAATCATAAATTAGAACACAGCTTCTGTATATTTAAAGTACATTGAAAGGAGATAGAAATAGGAGAAATGATCAAAGCCACAAACACAGCTGAAGATTTTAATGTACTTCTATCTAGAAGTGATAAAGGGGAAATAAAATCCATAGAGTAGTTTAACGAAAAAATGTTTTAAGCTTGATAATTATATAGAACATACGTACCCCCAGAATAGTAAGAATATGCATTTTTTTCAAGTACATATATAACTGTCATAAAATTAATACTATACTGAATAGCAAAGGGAGTCCCAATAAACTTTTCCAAACCACTAAAACTCAGATGATGGTCTCTGTCCAAAATGCAAATAAATTGGAAACTCTGATTTTTGAAAGTGATTAAAAAATGCATTAGTCAGAAACTTCAAACCTGAATCATACCATAACAAGAAATCCCAGACAGAAATCTTGGGAAAATACTGGCCAATATATATTGGCAAAATATATATATCTAACAAAGAACTGGTAGCAAGGCTATCTAAATAATGCCTGTAACTCAGAAACTACATAGACACCACACATACCCATTAGATTGGTTAAATTTTTATTTTTATCTTACTTTTATTTATTTTTATTATTTTTAAAGTTTATTTACTTTTTTGAGAGAGACAGAGACAGTGTGAGGGAGGGAGGGGCAGAGAGAGAGGGAGAGAGAGAATCCCAAGCAAGCTTCAGGCTGCCAGCACAGAGCCCGACGCGGGGCTGGAACACACAAACACACGAGATCATGACCTGAGCCGAAACCAAGAGCCGAAACCGACTAGGCCACCCAGGCGCCCAAGATTGGTTAAATTTTTAAAAATTGATCATGCCAAGTGTTGATAAAGATGTAGAGCAACTAGAAATCTTATACACCATTCAACAGGGGGATGTAAAATGACACAACCACTTTGGAAAATAGTTTGGCAGTTTTTTAAGAAGTTAAACATTCACCTACCAAACAACTCAGTCATTCCACTCCTACAGTTTTACTCATGAGAAATGGAATTTATGTCCGCACAAAGACATGTACATAAATATTCATAGCAGCTTTATTTATAATAGCCCAAAACTAGAAACAATCCAAACATCAATTGTTAGGTGAATGTATTACTAAATTGTGGTAATATATATATTATATATTTTATATTATATATAATATATAATATATATTTTATGTATTTTATATATATTATATATATTATATATTTTATTATATATATATATAATAGAATTATATATATTCTATATAATGGAACAGTACTTAGCAATAAAAAGAAGTGGCTAATTGATACACATGTCAATGTGGAAGAATCTCAAAATCATTCTCAAACGGAAGGGTTTCCACAGTGCCTCAGGGTGTTGTCCCTCAGAATCTAAGCAAAAGCTCAAGACAGGGAAGCACTTAGGTAAAAAAGATCTGTGGAACTGGCTTTTGTCTAATGAAGTGAATCCCAGTAAGATTTGCAGAAACCTATGTGATTTTTGAAAGAAATATATATGCAGAAACATAGCCAGGTTGAACCAAAAGGGACACAGACAATCCTAATTGAAAAGAAATGGCTGGACTCTAAAATTCTACTGCCAGGAAGCAGGCTGAGAAAATTCTCTCCTCCCTTCCTTCCTGCCCTCCTTTACTTGCTAGACAAGTTGATTCTAATGTTCGTATGGAAAAATAAACAAGCAAAACTCGATAGAAAAATACTGACAAAAGCAAAGTATTTAAGGGAACTAGCCCTCCAAAATAATAATTCATATTATGGATATGTTTATAATATAATAATTAGACTAGCAAGAATAAGAATTGGATGCAAGCACATATAAAAATGTAGCACGTCATAGAAGTCACATTTTAAATTGGTAGCAAAAATAAAGATTTTCAATAAATGGTGTTGGAGTAAGGAAGAAGTTATTTGGAAAAAAATAAAGTTAGAGCCACACTTTGCAGTGTAATATGAGTGAAATCCAAGAGGATTAAAATATTTAAACAGAAAATTAATCATAAAAGTACTTAAAAATTCTGGTATCATTTCTTATGAAATAATTGATAAACCTAATTAGATAAAAAATAAGAAATTTCTACATCATGAGCCACTATAAATAAAATCAAAATGCAAACAAAAAACTGGGGAAAATATTCTAGAGCCATATTATAGATAAAACATTAATCTCCTTAAAATACACAAGGTTCCCCAAATCAATACAATGTTAGTAGCCTAATTTTTTAAATGGCTAAGGCTATGAATAATTGTCTCCAGTGAGGAAATAAAGATGGTTCTTAAGCATTTGGAAAGACAACCTTACTCAGAAAAGAAATGCTAATTAAACGTAACCTTAAATGTCACTTTTTAACCTATCAGTTGTGCAATCATCCTTAAGTTTGGTAACACACTAAACAAGAAAATGTACAAGGTCACAGGCACTCTTGTACTCTGTCAGTGGAAATGTTCATAGGTGTTAACCTCTGTGAAGGGAAATCTGACAATATTCAATTACAAATGTACATACAAATAGTATGTAAATTACTATTTGTACATTATGATACATATTCAAGCTACAGTGTTAAGTGATAAAAGGAAGTTGCAAGAGAGTATGTGCACTATGAAACTTCGTACAAAAAAGAAAAAGAATACACACATACACAAGATACACATATTGGCTTAGAGTTTAATGCAATTCCTCAGGGGAGGTGTGCACATGAGGCATATTTAATGCCTCTGGGAAGAGGAATTGTCATAGCAGGAAGACTATGACAAAGTTTAACCTCTGAATTTGGAGCCATGTGACTATATTACCTATGTAAATTTAAAAAATTAAAAAAATTTTTAAAAAGCACATGATAAATTTTTTTTAATTCAACAGACTCCAAGTTTTAGAACTAATAAGAGAATTCAGTAAGGTTACAGGATACAACATCAATAGTGTTCTATGCACTCATGGTAGCCAAGGTGAAACACAGTAAAAGAAAAATGACCCCCTTAATAATGACAACAGCAACAACAAAAAAAGTTAGGTGTTACCTATATGTTGTGAATAAGACTACAAAAATGCTGAAGGATATTTTATGAAAAGACATAAAGAGATTCAAGCTATACTATATTCATGGATGTTCAGATTTATGGTCATAAAGATGTCAAATCCTATAAATTACTCAACAAATGTAATGTCATTCTCATCAAAATCCCAACAAAGCTTTTCATGACACTTTACAATAAAATGCAAAGATGTATGTGTTAAGTATACCTTAAGGCAACAATAGCTAAGATAACTTTGAAGAAAAAGATATGGAGACAAGAAGGTATGAAACTAGTCCTACCACATACCAAGAGATATGGTAAATGCACAGTAATTTAAGACAGAACATCACTCCTGCAGAGATAGGAAACAATGCCATTGGAAAAGAACAGAGAGCCTGGAAACAAACCCACATGTGTAGTAAAACTTGGTCTCCTTAGCTAGGTCTCTGAGACTATTGTTCAAGTCTCAACAACAGCATTTTCACTTTCTACCAGCGCTTCACTCAGGCATCTGGATAGGACCTACTTACGTATCATCATCGTCCGATCTTGGTTGTTCCTCATCTACTTCAATGCCAGGGGCCATTCCCACATTTCCCTCATCTTCTCTAGGAAGCCACTGTTTTAATGTTCCCACTGTTAAAGAAATAAGAGAGATTAAAACATCCCAGCCTATATACCCAATGAGGGGTATACCCAAATCCTGTATTGAACATCAACCATAAAGGTAAAGCCTTTGAATCATTTCCATTAAATCAGAGAATATGACAGGAATGACAAGTGACATCCCAACAATCGCACATTGTTTGAAGGTGGTAGGCAACACAAGACCAGAAAGAGAAGTGAGAGGAATCAGGATCAGAGATGAGACAAGGGGCGCCTGGGTGGCTCAGTCAGTTAAGTGTCCAACTCTTGATTTCGGCTCAGGTTGTGATAGCACGGTTGTGGGGTTGAACCCCGTGTCCAACTCTTCCCTGACAGCTCGGAGCCTGCTTGGGATTCTCTTTCTTCCTCTCTCTCTGTCCCACTTCCCCTCCTCCCTCAAAATAAATAAACTTAAAAAAGAGAGAGAGATGAAAAGACAAAATACTTCCACTTTGGGGATAGATGCTTTGATTGTATAGAAAATTTAAGAAAATCTTCTGTTGTAAAAACTTAAGCTTTGCCATCTTTATTGGGTCACACTATTCTTCATCCGCTGATTATAAGATGCATTATTATTTTACACACCAATAGCAAAGAAAATGCTACTGACAAAATGACAAAATGATTCCTTAGCCCTTAGAATTTATTTTTTATAAACATAAACTATTATAAGAACTTTTAGTCCTTTCTAAGCATACATTGTAAATATTGTATCAGTCTGGTATATTCCTAAAAAGGAAAATATAAGTTAAACAAATTGAATAACATATAATTAAAATGCCTCACATTCAGAGTATTACTCCTCTGAATTATTTTTTTTATATTATCAATCAAAATTTTTGGATCCTGATTCAGAGATACCATAATAAAATGATTTAGGAGACAATTAAGATATTCTGAATTATTCTTTCATTAATGTCTGTGTTTTCTAGATTATGATAAGAAGCACGTAACATAAATTTACCCTCTTAACAAGTTTTAAGTGTACAGTATTGTTAACTATATGCACACTGCTGTATAAGAGATTTCTAGAACTTTTTCATCTTGCATGGCTGAAACTCTAAACAAGTCCCCATTCTCCCTCTCCCCTGCCCCTGGAAATCACGATTCTACTTTGTTTCTAAGAGTCTGACTTCTCTAAATACCTCATACAAGTGGACTCATTCAGTGTTTGTCTTTTTGTGACTGGCTTATTTCACTTAGCATACTGTCCTCAAGTTTCACCCATGTTGTAGCATACGACGTGATTTCTTTCTTTCTTTTTTATGGCTGAATAATATTCTATGCTATGAATATGCCCATTCTCCTTACCCATTCATCCACTGATGGACATTCCAGGTTGCTCCCACATCTTGACTACAGTGAATACTGCTACAATGAACATGGATGTGCAAAAATATCTCTTCGTTCTTTTGGACATACACCCACAAGAGGACTTGCTGCATTATATGGAAAATCTATTTAAATTTTGTTTAGGAACCTCCATATGCTTTTTATTATGGCTGCACTATTTTACAATCTCCCCAATAGTGCATAAGGGTTCTAATTATTTCGCACCAACACTTATTTTCTGTTTTTTTTTTGTTGTTGTTGTTTTTGTTGTTGTTGTTGTTTGGCTAGCAGTCATCCTAACAGATGTGAAATGATATCTCTGTGTGGTTTTTATTTGAATTTCCCTGATGATGAGTGATGTTGAGCATCTTTTCATATGCTTATCATTGATGTCTAGGCTTTTTTCCTGCATAACCTCAACCTTGGTGCGATCAATAGCAATGTTGAGACATTTTCTTAAAATCTAAAACACTAAAATGGTTTACAAAAAAATTTAAAATGCTGGCTTCCTAAGCTAGCTTTAAAACTATAAAGGCTTAGCCTCCGTTTGACTCCCACTTTGGGAATTTTGTTATACATGTCTATATTAGTTAGCTTTTCCAGAATAAACCACCACGTAACTTAGTGGTTTAAAACAGTAACCATTTATTTAGGTCACTACCCTGCTGTTAGGCAGCTCGGACTGGGCTTCGCTGGCTGGCTCTTCTGGTCTTGGTTGAGCCCCATCATGCATGTGCGGTCACTTGCCAGGCCAGCTGGAGGCTGGCTGGCCTACTGTGGCCTCTCTTGGGTGGCTTGCCTCTCTTTTCCACATGGTCTCTTCATTTTCCAGCAGGCCAACTGGAGGGAGTTGAGAGATAGACAGATTTCCAAAAAAAAAAAAAAAAAGAGTAGCAGTTCCTTGTATACTCAGATTTGGCACACCACCACTTGTACTCATCCTACCCGCCGAAGCAAATTACAAAGGCCAATTGATATTCAAGGGGAAAGAAAAAAAAAAGCCATTTAATGATGGAGAAGCTGCAAAGTCATATTGAAAAGGGCACAGATAAAGGGAAGAGTGAAGGACTATGCCCATTTTGGGAACCCACCATAACCTACGTCTCCCACATGTCCTCTGCAACCATCTGGTTCCTAGGGGTCTAAACAGTGTTTCACGTTAGTCTCCAGGAAAAAATCCCACCCACTGCTAACAAGTGGTATTAGAAATAGTAACTTTTCTCCAAAGGTGAAATTAAAAACAAAGTGTGGGGGCGCCTGGGTGGCGCAGTCGGTTAAGCGTCCGACTTCAGCCAGGTCACGATCTCGCGGTCCGTGAGTTCGAGCCCCGCATCAGGCTCTGGGCTGATGGCTCAGACCTGGAGCCTGTTTCCGATTCTGTGTCTCCCTCTCTCTCTGCCCCTCCCCTATTCATGCTCTGCCTCTCTCTGTCCCAAAAATAAATAAACGTTGAAAAAATAAAAAAATAAAAAAAAAAACAAAACAAAGTGTGGCTTTTTCTCTCTGGTAAACTATTCACGTACATAACTACAAGTAGAAATTTCACCACACTGTAATTAAATATTTACCTATTTTTAATCAATATGTTTCATCCCAACTCATAGCTTATATTGTTTCCTAAAGTGCACTATAAAATAAACGAACTGATTGATACATATCATCTGTGAGGTTGTCTGGCTGATTAATAGCAGCCTGAATATTCCACTTGGTATGGGATTCATAGTTTTTGGTTTCTTGTTTTAGGAAGACAATTTTAGCAGGCTTTTATTTTTTTGTTTAACAAGAGAGAAGAAAGAATGACTATAGCTAACTGTAGAAATGTAAATCAGCTGTTATCAGGATGTGCAACCATGATGTTACCAAGGCAACTCTGTGGCCTGAAAATTTACACAAGAAACATGGAGGTTACCTTCCCACCAAGGATCCCCTTGGAGTGGTTAAATGATAAACAAAATTACTGACCTGAATTAATTATGCACATGTAAAAAAAAAAGTACTTGTCCTCATCTAAAGAGTGTAGCTTTTATTAGTAAGAGTCATTGAAAAGGATTTTATGAAAGACTTGCTATCTTAAAGTGAGGATAAATTAAACACGTAGTTGATAAAGTTTCATTTTTTTAATGGAATGCAGGGCTAGAAGCATGAAAGAAATTGGAAGTTTAAGCTAAAGACTGATGAAGGGTATATGAAAAATGCTTAAATGTATGACCAATAGCTAATCCTTACAAGCCTTTATAAACTGTGTCTATTATACCTGCAATCAAAGTTCGTAAAACTTACACATTCAGAAAGGCTTCGTGAAGATTCTATACAGCCATAAGAATTATTTTTCACATTGTAATTTTTCCCTCTCCAACTTGACGGCCATACAAATATTGGTAATTACATGCCCTTGCATAAAGTTATACTAAAGCTGTGCTGTCGTTTTATGTTCATTCACAAAGACTATGGCCATCTACTAAGTTCTAGGCACTAGGGACAGAGAGATGAAGCAGAGTGGTAATCAAGACAAAGCTCTCATAAGCTTATAGTCTAGGGAGGAAGATAGTAAGAATAAGAAATTAAAGTGAACTTTAGTTTTATGATCAGACAATTATAGTGTCTTGTGGGGTGTTAAGCGGGGAAGCCAAACCTAGAGGCAGGCAAGGGAAACATGCTTAGATATTTTCTCAATCATTTAAAGCAGTGGCTCCCCGTCAGCAGGACCCAGGCAGTAGTTTGAGATCCAGGTTTTTCATAGCAATCATAAAAATGCAAATAAATTCACGACAGCATCTTTTTTATGACATGAATTTAAACAATAAATATAATGATGAAAGGTCAATATTGCATGCGTTTAACAAATAATTTGAGCGTGAATGAATTTAAGTGTCAGACCGAATGAATGTGAAATTGTCAGAAGCAGCTAAGAGAAAAGGTGGGGAGACTGTAGACAAACTTGAGGACTTCCTAGAATTTTTTGGATTAAAGAGAGACATATTAATATAGATACAGGGTCTTCCACTCACTCATGCAAAAGAGCATTCAAGGTTCGACTTTATTTCAGACCCCTTTACAAAAAGCCCCATTGGGTACTATAGGGAAAAGAAGGGAGAGAAGGGTAACCGCCGATGAAACACACTGACAGAAATGGTAGGAGGTTCATCAGAGGGAAATCTTGCAGGAGGTATAATTCTGATCAAAGAGGCAGGCGTTCTAAACCAAGGGAGGAATATATGATGGTGGAGAAATGCAAGCAATCCTTGGCATTGCAACAGGCCGACCTGATCTTCAAGGTGCTTAGAGTCCACAAAGAGACTGGATTTTATTCTGGGGGTAAGAGAGAATCTTGTGCAGGATTTTAAGCTGAAAAGAGATTTGGTCTTTTTCAGGAGGAGGATTATCAGGCAGGAGTGCAAAGGGTTGAGCTGAAGGAAGAAAAGATGACCAGAGACAGGAAGTCAAGAGGCCACCAGCACTCAGAGCATAGCTGGGGCGGGAGGCGTGTCAACGCCCTGAGCAGGTTGCAAAAGAAAACATCTGCACTCTGCTTTGAATGCACCTGCGGAGCCAAATTCCTATTTCCAATCTCACTTGATAGATCAGTTGTTCATACATGCCCAATGTAAAGCCATCTATGTAAAAATACATGAAGTTCATGAACTAATTAATTAGGCATGACAGACCAAATGAAGGTTTTCTATGACTCTCTCTAAGAATCACAGGCACAAATGGAAGCAGAGGCATCATAGCCACCAAGTATGTCCCCACCTCAGTGTCTTGAAAGAGGAACACCATCCTTCCTACCTGGCCTGGGGTCCCAGCCCTTGGCTTCCAGGCCAAACCAGGTCAGCCCAAAGCTTCCTCCTTACCGCCTCCGGTCCCATCCTCAGGGACAATGCTTTTACCCCAGCACAGAAGGGAAGGGAGCAAACAAACAGGCAATTACATTGCTTTTTATAATTTGAAAGTACTGGAAAGAGAGTCTTAAAGGCAGTTTCTCCCTTTCTCCCTCTTTCTCCTTTTAAGTTTTAAGCAACAGTGTGTCAACTGACAGAAGTAGTAAGAGCGAAGGATTTCGAAGGACTTCTTACACTCAGGGACTCTGGCCCCCTCTGCTTCTCCTAGATTTTAGTCAAACTGCTTTTCTCAGGGCCTGACACAGACTCGTGTACCTGTATGTCCTTCCCACCTGATACGTTCTTTCTTCTCTACATTCTTGAAGACTCAACTTTCACAAAGATTTCACAAAGTTTGTGAAGTTTAGGCTTCACAAACTGGCCGACTCACTCTTGGGTAGGAAGGTGCCTATCTTACATTATTCTCAAGGTTGTACACATTTTTGCATCATTCTTTATCAGCCTCTGTTATACCTAGCTTGTATCTGTGCCTCCTTACCACCTCAATCTCGCCCTGAAACACAGGGTCCCTAACCTCGCACCTGTGCCGAGGCACCAGCCTGCCTATGGCGACTTCCTTGTAGCATTGCACACCTGAGCAAAGACAAAATCCCAAAATAGGAATTGCCTCAAACTTTTGAAAATGATGGTTGGCTTTCCATAAGGCAAACACAAACATAATCTTGCTAAAAATCAGAGGCAAAATAAAAAAAAAAAAACCTCCCAAAGCCAAGAAACTCTATTATGATGCATTTTCATTGCCTACAGGATAATCTGTCTATTGAATAGCTGTCAGAAATATACCGTCAGGTAGAGCTAAGCAAGACCAGCTCATCATCTACAAAGCCACTTGCCCTACTTACTTATTTTCACCAGTTGTCAACTGATTACATTAAAGAAAATTACCCCACTTTTCTCAGAAGCTCGAGTCTTTTGTTAGCAGCATTTGGAACGGGCTCGGACAAAGCAAATCAGCTTCTGCAAAGGCTGAGACCTTTACAGTTCTCTCTCTGGGCTGAAGGTATTTTTATCCCCTTTCTACATTTACAGGTCTCTGACAAAGTTCCTCAGGTGACTGGTTATATTTTTAAAAATAAACTGCATACCCAATTCTCCTTCGTTGGCATAAAATGAGCTACTTGTTAGACGTGCTGCAGCCAAAGCGTTCATTAAAGCTCCTGGCACTTCGTGCCCCCACTGCTTCCTATTTTCTGGAACTCCTTCAGTCACAATCCCTTGGCCACCTGAAGAGGAAACTGTGTTACTGAAAATAAAAATGTTTCTTCATTTGAGTTCTTATAAAATCATGGAATGTTAGAAGGTGACCTAATCCCACCCCTCATGGTACCAGCAAGAAAACGGAGATACAGAAAAGGTTAGTGACTTATGACACATGGCTGATGGGTAGGAGAGTCACTTTTGTGCTTTGTAAACTAGCCACACTGGTATGTTAAAATTTCTATTCCACTTGTTTATTTTAAACTAGGTTTTCCTTCTTATTATCTCATTGGCTTCAAACAGATGAAATTGTATTATGTTTGCAAGCCCCTCTTGCAAGTTTGAGGACTTTAGTGTTTTTTAATGGTATAAATGTAAGTCAACTCACACATTTATAAATGTCTGTGATATAGTTACACATTTCAAGTTATGAAATGGGTATAAAGTTCAGCTCTCCTCCAACCCTATGTTATCAAGAGGAACACAGGAAGTAAGAAAAATCTTCACCACCTGTAAAAATAACACCCAGACTTTGCTGTGAACACCTCCTATGGAAAGACTATGATGGAAGCTCAGATGTAAACGAAGGAATTTAGGTTGG
The DNA here is from genome assembly GCF_014898765.1 of Herpailurus yagouaroundi. Lineage (NCBI taxonomy): Eukaryota > Metazoa > Chordata > Mammalia > Carnivora > Felidae > Herpailurus > Herpailurus yagouaroundi. The sequence goes on along the minus strand of NW_024412428.1, from coordinate 18,917,822 downwards.
AAATATCATATTCTAAACACTCCTAACATTTTAATAGCACACTGGTTTACAAAGCAATTTTCTATGTATTTTTGTACTGCTAACTCTAACCTTTGTGGATAGCTATCATCTTAATTCAGATTTTATTGATGGAAAAAAAACCAACCCCTGCAAGAAATTCCAAGGAAGTAATGGGGCTAGCATGGGAAGGCAAGTCAAGCCAACTGTCCTTCCTTAGACAATCTCCCTCCCCACAAGGAAAGGGGATTCTGGACCTTTCCTCCTTTCTATTCTCATGAACTGGAGTCATCAGTTGTCTAGCATAATTAGCAGGCAAGTTTCTCAGGAGGTGGGGCAGATACCAGAACAATGTCTTTGAAATATATCTGATACCAAATGTATAGGGATTGTACTAAAAGAACTGTGGCATCAAGCTGAGCACCAGCAACAAAGCTGCAGCTGAGGCTTTGTCTCCCCCTGCTGGCAACTTACACTGAACGAGTGTAGATTCCCCGCCCAGCAGAGTGGAACAGGTGGAGGTCATGTCACCGGCTGCCATCATCGCCAGGAGAGTCTGAGGAGCTCGTGCGTCCCACTGTCTCCTGTTCTCTGCAGCAGCACCAGTATCTTGAATGAACAACTCTGAGTATGAGAAAATGACTCGTTATTTTAAAAGCAGTCAAAGTGCAACTAATTGTACCAAACAGTGCTCAGGAACCCTGGAGGCAGTCCATCAGCTGGTACACTCAAAAACAGAGAAATGACCACCTCATTCGAACACAGATTGTTACAGACTGAATGCTTGTGCCCAGTCTCCACCCCAGATTCCTATGTGGAAACCTAATGCCCAATGTGATGATATTGGGAGGTGGGGTTTCGGTGGGGGGGGGGGGGGGATGATGAGGTCATGAGGGTGGAGCCCTCATGAATGGGATTAGTGCTCTTATAAAAGAGATCCCGCAGAGCTCTTCACCCTTTCTGCTAAGTGAGGACACAGTGAAAACATGGCAGTGGGCCCTCACCAGACACCAACTCTGCCAGCACCAAGATCTTGGACTTTCCAGCTTCCAGAACTGTGAGAAATAAATGTTTGTTGTTTATAAGCCACTGAGTTAATGGCATTTTGTTATAGCAGCCCAAACAGACTAAGACATACATCATAACTTACAAGACTGAAATTTTAAACAGGCTTACGAGCTGTTCCATTTTTGTTAGTAATATTTGACTGACTAGCCAATATATCCAAATGTTAGTAAATATTAGTGACAAGAATGGACAAATTCCTTGAGGTACTTCTGAGCATTTTACTTCAGTCGGTTTCCATGGAAATGCATTCAGTTCTGTTATCTTAATTTAAAAATCTTTTTATTTACTACTATGTTTCACTATAGGAAATATGAAAATCAGATAAGTAGAAGAAAATAAAAGTTACCCATAATCTCACTATCTAGAGACTATTAAAAATTTAAAAATTTCTCCTTGAATATAGATTCTGTGTTTTGAAACAAAAATGGGCCTCACACTATGCGTAACTTTCAGAACTTACTCTTTTCAATGAGTAACATATCATAGTCAGTTTATTAGCTACTCTTCTATATGCCCATTTTAAAGCAAATATAGTATTGTTTTGTGGATGTATTAGAATTCTTTGTAGTTGGATGTTTAGTTTGCTAGTAATTTTTCACTTTTATAAATAATACTATAATGAGATCATCGTAGCTAAATGTTTGTGGACATTCATGATTATTTACCCTAGAGAAACTACAGGAGATGACAATTCTAGGAGCTAGATTATTTGCTTTACCAAAGCTTTTCACTGCTAACGTGGACTCTATTACTAATTTGCCCATGATTGTTTTCCATGTATTTTGAATAGTTTTCCCTAACCAAAAAGAAAAACACCTATATTTTCTCTTACTTCTTTTTCTTTTTTTGTTGTTGTTTTAAATTCTAGTTAGTTTACAGTGTAATATTAGTTTCAGGTATACAATGTAGTGATTCAACACTTCCACACATCACCCAGTGCCCATCACAAGTGCACTCTTTAATCCCCGTCACCTACTTAACCCTTCCCCCCAGCCCCCTCACCTCTGGTAACCATCAGTTTGTTCTCTATAGTTAAGAGTCTGCTTCATGGTTTGCCTTTCTCTCTCTCTCACTTTCCCAGTGCTCATTTGTTTCTTAAATACCACATATGAGTGAAATCATATATTGGTTTTTCTCTGATTTATTTCACTTAGGATAATATTCTCTAGCTGTATCCATGTTGTTGCAAATGGCAAGATTTCATTCTGTTTGATGGCTGAGTAAAATTCCACTGTGTGTGTGTGTGTGTGTGTGTGTGTGTGTGTGTGTGTGTGTGACATCTTCTTTACCCATTCATCAGTTGATGGACACTTGGGCTGTTTCCATAGTTTGGCTATTGTAGAAAATGCTGCTATAAATATTGGGATGCATATCTCTCTTTGAATTAGTATTTTTGTATTGTTTGGGTAAATACCTAGTAGTGCAATTGCTGGGATATTTCTATCTAATAGGACTAGATCTATTTTTCACTTTTTGAGGAATCTCCATACTGTTTTCCAGAATGGCTTCACCAGTTTGCATTCCCACCAAAGGGTTCCCCTGTCTTTCACATCCTCGCCAACATCTGTTGTTTCTTGTATTGTTGATTCCAGCCATTCTGACAGGTGTGAGGTGACATCTCATTGTGGTTTTGGTTTGCTCTTCCCTGATGATCAGTGATGTTGAGCATCTTTGTCTGTTGGACATCTGTCTGTCTTCTTTGGGAAAATGTCTATTCATGTCTTCTGCCATTTTTTAATTGGATTATTCATTTTTGGGGTACTGAGTTTTATAAGTTCTTTATATGTTTCAGATACTAACCCTTTATCGGGTATGTTATTTGCAAACATCTTCTCTATTCCATAGCTTTCCTTTAGTTTCAATTGTTCTTTTAATTAACTTTCTAATATATATCTTCATTTTTTACATATAAATTCTTTGGCTTTTTAAATTTTTATTTTCATTTTGTTGTATCATTATATAGGGTCTGATTTCACAACTTTCCCCTAAATTGTTAACTGATTGGCCTAGCAACATTTATTTGATTGAGCCTTTCTTTCCCACTAACTTGTGATATAACTTTCAGCATATGCTAAGTTATTATCCATACTCAGATTTGTTTCTAAACTATTTCTTCTTTTCACTGCTTTATCTATTCTGATGCTAGTATCATATTCTTTCGATGACTATAATTTATAGAATATATTTTGACACTTGAAAGCCATATGTGCCCCTTCGAATCTCCAACATTCTCCAAACTGCCAAGATGTTCTCATCTTTTTGTGGTTTTGATTGAAACTGACAAAATCCATATATATATTTGGAAAGAATATTTCTAATATAGAACAGTGTTATTTCTCCCCATTTACTCAAGTGATCTTTAACTACCTCAGTAAGGTTTTATAATGTTCTTCACATGCTCTGCAAAACCCTTATAAAGTTTACTCCTAAATTATATATGTGTACACACACACACACTTGCTCTTGTTACTGGAAATGAGATCTGAAAACTAAATGAGAAAAATACTTGCGATACATATTATAGGTAACGCTTTAACTTCAAGTGTCTTATAAAGAGAAAAATAAATGCCATTTTCAGTGGATAAATGAATGAAAGATGAAAGCACATAATTCACAAGAGAAATATGGATGATCAAAACATATGGAAAAAATTTTTCAACCTGAATTATAATTACAGGAATGCAGAGAAGTTTAAAGACCATTTTCTGTACCCAACTGAAATCTCTTTAATCTAAAAAAAAAAGGCAGCTACATCTTGTGAGACCTACAACTTACAGCCTCCTCTTTCCAGAAAATTTATGCAATGCAAAGAATAACCTTGGAATTTGTCCCTTCCTCTGCAACTTTCGCTCAGGCCACTATAAGATCCTGACGGCCAAACCTATAGGTTCTTATTCAACCCACTTCCCTTAGCCTTTCCAGTTGATGCTGCCAACCCTGCACCTCCTTCTAGAACTTTCCTCTTTTGGCTTCACTCTCTCTGGATTTTCCCAAAACTTGTCTAAACATCGTTAGGGTCTGTCCCAAGCTGTATTTCCTTCTCACTCTAGTCCCTCTACCTAGGTATTTTCGACCATCGTTAAGGTGATTATGATAATACCGTGTGTATACTATGGAGACCCTGACTTGTCCAAGAGCTTCAGTCTTCCACAGCTAGCATCTTCTAAGAATCTCCAGCCGAGGCTCAGAAAGACCTAAACCTCAATGTGTCCCAAATCTAGAGTGTGATACTATGTCCGCTCACCTCCCTCAGCGCGATGTGTGTGCCTATTTGGCTGGTAACAGCTTCATCCACCTGAATTGGAAAACTGGGAGGATCCTTGACCTCCTTCTCTTCCCCAACCGCCACACTCAGGGGTTCACACTTCGGTGTCTATTGTCACCACACCGCTCTGGCCTGTGCACCTGTCATTTCACACCTGAGCTATTTGTCTCCTGCCTGCAGTCTGGCCACTTACATCCACACCATCCTTACACTGCAGCCAGCCCGGTCTTTCTCCATCACAAAGAGCATTTAATTCCCTTTGGTTGAAGGTCACCATATAGGAAAAGCCCAAGCTCTTTAGCATGCCAAGCTCTGTAGGAGCGGGTACCTCCCTGACTCTCCAGCCAGCTGGCACTGTAATGATGATTAGTATTTGGGCTCAGAAAACATGTTTGGTCCCCCCTCTCTTTGGCTCGATGCTACTGAGATGTCGAGGGCAGACTCCATTTTCATTCATCGCTGAGATCCTTACCACTCGCATGGTCTGTGCACATGGAGATTCTCAGCAAGATGCCTGCTGAACTGAATAAAGGATTATTTTCTGGAATCACCTGGACATGAGGTGAAGTGTATTATTCTAGGAAGAAGACCCCAAGCCACGCGAAGGCACGTAAATGCTCACACAGCTGTAAGGGAAGAGGGGTGCTCCAGGAGGCTGCATGCATCCCATCATCAGTGGTAGGAAAGAGGAGTGCTGGGGCAGGAAAGGTGGGTGAGCACAGGCTCAGGTCCCACAGTGTTAAACAGGATACTATGTGGAATGGACTATGAGGAATCCTGTAAGCATTATCCAGAAAAAGTTTAAGTAGAAGAGTAATATAGCAAGATAACTCCAGCAGCTATTTAGAGAATGAAGGGGAAAATACTAGAGAAAAGAAGGACACATAAGAGAGTAAGGCAGTGCAGTGAGGCACAGGAAAAAGACAAGTTAGAAATAGCATTTATGAAGCACCTACTATGCGCCAGGTACTCGATATATCACATTTCACTTTTGTCCTCACAGTAAGCCTGTGTGGCAAGTACTATTATCCCCATTCCTAGGAGGAAGCTGAGGTTCAGAGCACTGTAGTCATTTGTGAAAGGTCACACAGTCAGAAAGTGGCAGTGGCAGCTTGGATCCAAACTCCACGCATTCACTATCTCGCCACACTGCTGAGAGACGACCGGGCCCTAAACCGGTGGCTGAGGGGCTGAAGGAAGAGGAAAACTCCAGAGACGTCTCAGAGGAGAACCCACTGCGGTGTGCAGCAGGAATGGTCAGCCTGATGCTGGCAGTCCCCACAATAAAGGATGGCTGGGAAGGAAGAGCTCCGAAATTCAAGCGACAACTGATGAATCTGAGAGGCTAGTGGGACTTGTCCAAGGAACACTCCAGCAGACAATGAGAACGTGGGTGGTGTGGAGCTGCCGGCTGGGGGCAGCTGCCCAAGGAGACAGCACAGAGCAGGTGCAAAGGGCTGGGTCTCTGGGGGCAGAGGAGCCAGGGCTCTGCCAGCTAGAGCCCATGGAGCAGGGCAGGTGACACGGAGTTGCAGGTGAGCAAGGAGAGGGACTGTAATGGATCGCCAATGAAACGTTCTTTCTCATCTACGGCTTTCAAGAGCCACAACACGTACCTGCTTCTGGACAACAGAGTTTTTCAAATGCTTTGTCTGTATAATCTTCATACTTCTTAAGCTTCATGTCATCCTCAAAGGTCAAAGTTTCATTTCGCACATCCGTTACCTAAAGCAATTCCACAGTGTTTCATGACAAAAGCCATATTTTTAGGAAAGAAATACGTTAAAAATTTTTTGTGTGTTTTCTCAGTAATAACATTTACCAAGGCATGTGAGAAGTATTCAACATATGTACATTAAACAAATAAGTTAGTAGCATTTTAAAACTGGAACTATATTGGAACAAGATAGAAACAGGAATGTTTTTGTTTCTTCTCCTTCTTTCTCAACAGCGACAAGCACCAATCATAGGGCAACTTGATTTTATCCAGACTTCCTGCCTTGAATTCTATCCTCCTGCAGTTCCATTCTATAGAACTCTCAAGGTTATCTCATCCACGCCCTGCTTTAAGTGCACAATGTTCCCAATCAGGTCCCTAAAACTGCTCCTAATACTCCACAAACAACACTAAAATGATCACTCTGTTTTAAGCACATCAAAGCATCGAGTAACAAAGGGTGAAGAACCCTGACAGATAACACTTTTTTTTTTTACTCTCTTCCTTTATACTAACAGGCCAGCTTTGGCACCTGGCTTCATAGAAGTGCCGTGGATGTACCACTCCAGCCCTGAAATAGGTCCCCGGATCTGCCCCCTCTGGTCCCCATAGGGCTGGGACGCTAAGACACCTAGTGGTTAAAGAGAAGTGAGTATTAACTATCACCACTCTAAGAAGTCTCTATGTGGCAAAATGCTAATAAAAATCTGAAAGGTAGGGGCGCCTGGGTGGCGCAGTCGGTTAAGCGTCCGACTTCAGCCAGGTCACGATCTCGCGGTCCGTGAGTTCGAGCCCCGCGTCGGGCTCTGGGCTGATGGCTCGGAGCCTGGAGCCTGCTTCCGATTCTGTGTCTCCCTCTCTCTCTGCCCCTCCCCCGTTCATGCTCTGTCTCTCTCTGTCCCAAAAATAAATAAACGTTGAAAAAAAAATTAAAAAAAAAATCTGAAAGGTAATTGGAGCACAGAGGGTTTTTAGGGCAGGGAAACTATTCCGTATGGTACCATAATGATGGATACGTGTCGCTATATGTCTGACAAAACCCACAGAATGTACAAAATCAAGAGTGAACCCTAATGTGAACCAGGGACTTTGGGTGATTATGATGTGCCCATCTAGGTTTATCAGGTATAACAAATGTTCCACCCCGGGGTGGGGAGGGGGGCAGGCTGTGCATGTGTGGAACCAGGAATGGATGGGAAATCTCTGTACCTTCTGCTCATTTTTGCCATGGACCCAAAAATGCTCTAACACATGAAGTCTGTTCAAAACAAAAAAATCTAAAAGAAATGATAGCATTAAAAATTTTTCAGCTAATGAAGAACATGAATGAAAGAAATTAAGTATCAGATGTGATATAGCTCCTATGTGTTTACACGTAACTTTTGGTAATTTAAAAGGCAGAGTTAGTGAAGGTGAAATGGAGACACAAATCAGTTGATTCTGATTTTTGTGAACAGGTCTGGTAAAAAGTGGGATTAAAAAAGATGTTGAATACAAGTAATAAAATGAAGTTTGAGTTTACTGTATTCGTGCATTTATCACTATGTCACTGAGAGCCCAAGTGCATAACTGAGATTTATCCAAAGACCAGAAGAAACTTATCAATAACTAATTAAGACCTAAAAGAAATGTGCACTGTTTCAGGATATCTGCTCAATGTTTTAGGTAAGTATATTAGTTGTTGACTATAATTAAGTCTTCTATTTTAATTTGGCAAGGACAGTTAATATTATGAGAAAATAATTCCTTTACAAGAGAAAAGTAAATTAGATTGGAATAATCCATCTAAGGGAATAATCTCAATGAGAAAAAGAATGGTAAGATAAAAAGCCTTTTGGAAGACTCATTTGAACACCAGCGTTCCTTCTGGGAAGACTTAAGAAAATTCTCCCTATGGCCTATTGAAAAACTTCATTAAATGTGCTATTGAGACACTCATTTTTCTCATACCTATTAATGGAAATAAATACTTAATGGCATACCTCTTCCTCTTGGAGGGTTTTTTCATCAGAAATACATTGGTTTAAACTAATTTCAAATTTCACTCCTCTCTAGAAGAAAGCAAGGAAAATAATGTTAGTTTAGCAATCTAATAAAAGTGTTAAAATTACAACTACCTATTTGACATTACAGATACTAAAAACCGTTAGCTAAACATCACAAAATAAGGCAATTCCATAAAATAGTAGGGGGAAAAGTCCTGTAGGCAACCCAGATTGCAAGGTGTGCCCCCCCCCCCCCCAGCAAGCTGTTTAATATGACCCACAAGACCAAATGTTTATTACCTTAGCTTTACAGTTCTGTTCTGGAATGTTACTTTCCTTTATGGTCTGAACTCTAATTTGTTTCAAGTCTCTTTCAATATCCTGCAAGTTTAGAGAAAAATTAAAATCTAGCATATAACATTGATCAAACAATGATAGTTTCACAACCCCTGAATTCACAGCATGGTCTGTTTACATTACTTGACTTCTGGATTGAATCCAATGATTAATTTGAGCATCAAAACATGCCTTTGTAAAGGAAAGTTAACAACAATTCGCTAAAAACTTGGACACAACATCCATTAACTTGAAATAGCAAAACATTGTAGGCTGGCGTTGCAATGGCAAAAATTCCATAATGTGACAATGCCTATCACTCTGGTCCAGTACAACTAATCTAATTCAAGAATATAATTTTGGCTACAGGATCCCTCCCTTAAGAGGCTTACGATTGTAACCAGGAAAACAAGTGCACTGCTCACAATAGTAAAAAGGAAGGAGAGGGCTCTAAAAATTGCTGGGCAATTTCAAAGAAGAGAAGATGACTGTGAAAGTAGATGACGAGACTGTCAAAGGAACAGGTGAGAGGTGAACTGTAAGTACCGGGCTTTCTTGGGATGCAGTCCGGGGCCCTCTGCCCCTCTCTTCCTCAGTGCAGGGTGTCAGCAGTTGCTATGGATTTAAGGGTCCTTATGCAAGGACCCTGAAATGTGCACCTCCAGGGATGCTCTTTTCTCCCCTCTGAGCTGCAGGCTCACCTACTTAACTGCCTACTTAGCATCATCTTCACCTTGACATTCATTCCACACATTCACACAGAGAACCCACCATGTGCCGGACACCGTCCTACACATTGGGTTAGTGCGGTGAATGTGACCAAAGATCCCTGCTGACATGGAACTTCCATTTTACTGCAATAACATAGGTACTAAGTAAGTTCAATTAGCAACTCGTTGCAGAAAGTGCTATGTGCTATGAAGGAAATCAAACAGGGTGACAGCACAGAAAAAGAGGAGAGGAGGAGAGTAATGCAGGAAAAGCCCGTCCTGGCATGTGATGGAATCCCTGGAATGATGTTGCACCTTGCATATATGAAGGTCCGGGGAAAGCATGTTCCGTGTGTGAGGAGCCCTGAAGCAGGCATGGAGTCCCTCAGATTTTCTCCAACTCAGTATGTCCAGAGTACAACCCCCCGCCACAACCTTGCTCCCCACTCTTCCCCATCTTAGTAAATGATATTTACTTTTAAGCCAGAAACACAGGAGTCTTTTTGGTGTGTGTGTGTGTGTGTGTGTGTGTGTGTGTGTGTGTGTGTGTGTGTTTTAATGCTCTCTTCTCTCCGCCATGTTACAGGAGGTCTCTATCATCTCTCCCTTAGAATTCAGTGCTGCCTCATCTGTAGGTACATTGCATACAGCAGGTGTTAGTTTGAATCATTAATCCCTGCTTCCCCTGCAGCCCTGGGAAGGACACGTTTCTACCTTGCAATATTATGAACTCTGAAACAGGATTGTGACTTTTGTATCTTACTGATTTTGCGAAGCTGCCTGTCTAGATTTGATTGTGGGGTCTGGTTGTCTCATTTGTACAAGAAGTGTCCTATGGCTTTATTTTCCTTAAGATACAACCATCTTAGACTCCTGAGCCCCATCCCCCCGAGTCGGTTCATGTTAGAGCTCCCCGGTATCACGTCGTGGAAGGTCCCAAGCAAAACACTCGGGGAGCCTTTCAGTCTTCACCAACACTGGCCCCCCTCACCCACCCTTAACCAAGCCCTCGTGGCACCTTGAAGATAAAGGTGAAAGACCTCCCAGAAAGAAAAACAAACCTTCTTGGGAGCCATTTGATAATTCATCTCTGCCCAGTTCCCTCCTCCCACCAAAAACGTAAGGTTGAAGTAAAGACATTAACCATCAGATTTCTGACCAAGGTGTCTGAGACACCGATTCGAACACCATCCAGAAAGCTGAACTCTTATACACACACACGAGAGTCCTTCTCACACATGGCTGCACACTAAATCACCCAGCCGGCTTCTGAAAACAGAATGCCTGGGCCCCACCCCAGACCATCTGGGGGTAGAGCCTAGGTGTTGAGTTATTAAGAACTTTCGCACACAGCTCTCCTGAACAGTGAGGGGTAAGAACTTCCGGCCTAGAGGAGCACCTGGGTGGCTCAGTCAGTTGAGCACTGACTCTTGGTTTTGGCTCAGTTCATCATCTCATGGTTCGTGGGTTAGAGCCCCAAATCGGGGCTTGAAGCCTGCTCCGGATTCTGTGTCTCCATCTCTCTGTGCCCTTCCCCCACGCATGCTCTGTCTCTCTCTCTCGAAATTAAATAAACGTAAAAAAAAAAAAAAAAAAAAAGAACGCCCAGGCTAGAGCCACCTCACTGGGAAACACATTATCACCTACTAATAACCATCACCTGTACAGGAGCTTCTTCCTGAGGTGCTTCTTGGGGGATGGGCAGGTCACTTTTCTTCACTAAATAGGTTTTATAACCTATTTTTGAGTCCTCCTAAAAATACAAATTACACACAGTCAACAGGAGTGGTTCTCAGTCAGTTCTGAGGTCCACATTGTGAATCATGGCCAGTTTTGAGTGGGATCTAGTGAGGAAACGCTCCACTCCCACTGCGCAGGCGCCATCGGCGGGAATGGCTGCACAGGGCTCTCCTTCCCGCTCCTTCCCCCTTCCTCCATCCCCCCACCCGGTGGCCGCCTCAGCATCCCCCACCAACATCTTTCCCCACACGCATCTTTCCTGGTCTTTCTAGAAAAGTCTGCTCTCTGTCTTCCTGGACTCAGGTTTCCCATCACAGACCTGCCTTAAAAACAAGGCAGATGATCACTCAAAACCCCCCACCGTTAACCAAGCCTCTGCTCTAGAAAGAACCATCTCCAACCCTCCCCGCTCCAGCTCCCCCAGTCCTGCGTGAACCTCTTTGTGGTTCCTGCAGAATGCCCTCCCCGTCAGCTCTGTCTCTCCAAACTCTGCTCCTCTTCTCAGAGCAGATTAGACCCCACCTCCGTTCTTCCATGAAAACTCTCACGGGGCTCATCTACTCCTGTGCACAAGGCTTAACTATCTTCAGTCTTACTCGATCACTGCTCATACATGCTGTATCTTTCCAACTCTTTTGAGGAGTACGTATGTTAGAAGAGTAGAGGTTTCAGAATCAGATATTTAGTCTGCCTGGTAATATCTAAGTGACTTTGGGTGAGTTATTTAACTTCTCTATTATGGGGAGTAAAATGAGATAAAGTGTGTGAAGACTGTAGTTCAGAGCCCCGTACGTATAACTGAATTGTACCACATGCTCACTTCATTTGTATTAATTCATCTATATGCACTCGGGGGTGGGGGAGAGGGGAAAAAGAAACCAAGTCCAGGAGTGTGGCCAGCTCCGCTCATGAGCATGAGCCAGGGGCCAGCTGTATCCTCAGCCGGCCTCAGAACCTCAGGCCTCTCAGCATTCCAGGGCAGTGAGGGTGGTCCACTGGTTAAACATTCGTGTGTTTTTCATGCAACATGGTCTACAAACACAGGCTAGCTATCTCATCTGGAGCTCTACTGAAAAAGCAGTGATCTCAGAGATGGAAGATCTGAGAGATGGATCTCTCTCCCAGAGATCTGAGAGATCCAAAGTGGCGCCTTTAAGAGATTTTCAAGAATCATCTTGACTGCACTCAAATGTGGCCTGATACAACCTCACCCCTGCATATGAGGCTATTCCAGCATTGCTGAATTCAATAAGTGCTCATCTTTTTTCCTATCTTATGGGCCTGGACTTACCTTCTGCTTCTAACCTAGTTCTGGTGTAAAGTCAATCAGTATTGACTAATTCACGAGGCAGACAACGAACAGGTATTTTTAAGGATGGCCGTTCCTAACAGAATCTCCGATACCCTCACCATCGTGTGTAGTCTCAAGTAAACTGTATTAAAAGTTTCAGTTAGATCTGTTAGCTTTCCCATTAAAAGGTTGCATGATAATATTTTCTAATTGCCATGAGGAGAACGCTGCTTTTGAAACCCTGCTCGCTTTAGGTAGATCGAAATCAGTAGTACCATATTTCCTTCGGGAGAAAAATGTATTCACCTCTAGTTCACTCCCCATCTTCTTTCTAATTTCCTTCATGTCATTGTGGTACTGTTGGCGTATTTCCTCTAGCTGCTTCCAATACTCCTGGAAAGCAATCCCAATTCAAAAGGTTGAAATGTTGGTGAACAACTAAACAAAGTAATCTCTTATACAGCCTACGATTTAAAGAATGTGTGACAAACAGTAAGAATCAGAAAACCCATTGTTCCTAAAGATGATAATCTATGTCTTAGCTGTGGTACTTCCCTCCCTGTGACTTTGATGGGGTGGCTTGGGGTGATCTCACTTTTATATATAACCCTAACTGTGCTCATGACATACAATTACTTCATATATCCACTTTTATGGGTTGAGTTTTACCCCCCTAGAAAAGCTATTTTGGGTCCTAACCTCCAGTACCTCAGAATGTGACCTTATTTGGAAATAGTGTCACTGCGGATATAGCTGGTTAAGCTAAGATGTGGTCATACTGGAGTAGAGCGGATCCCTAACCCAACATGAGGGGGGGGTCCTTTAAAGAAGAAAGCCACGTGAAGGCAGAGACACTGAGAGAGAATGCCATGTGTTGACGGCAGAGAATGAGTCATGCGGCTGTAAGCCAAGGAATGTCAAAGATTCCTGACAAGCCACCAGAAGTGGGCAAGAAGCAAAGGATTCCCCTACAGCTCTCAGAGGGAGCATGGCCCTGCCGCCATCTTGACTTTGGACTTCCAGCTTCCGGAACTGGGAGACAATACATGTCTGTTGTATTACACCATCCAGTTTGTTGTACTTTGTGAAGGCAGCCCCAGAAAGCGAATACATATTTCAAAAATGTTAATGATGGGTGGTTACTTTATGAATCCAAGGTAAAAAGCCTTATGAAGTTCACCACATCACATTCTCTGAGGAGGTGAAATATGTGTCTCTGTAACCCCTCGAACTCCCAGCATGGAGGTTCACAGGAGTGTGTCCAACAAGTACTGGGCAAGGGAGCTCTGCCTTTCAGGTGTACTGTTGGGACACTAAAAGTAATATACAGAACAGCACAAAAGACAATGGCAAGTACAGTGGGAGCCCGGGAATTAATTTTTTTTTTCAACGTTTATTATTTTTGGGACAGAGAGAGACAGAGCATGAACGGGGGAGGGGCAGAGAGAGAGGGAGACACAGAATCGGAAACAGGCTCCGGGCTCTGAGCCATCAGCCCAGAGCCTGACGCGGGGCTCGAACTCCCAGACCGCGAGATCATGACCTGGCTGAAGTCGGACGCTTAACCGACTGCGCCACCCAGGCACCCCTAGGGAGCCTGGGAATTAGATTGCTTCTAACCTGTTCCTTCATTTTGTTTCTCCTGATCTGCAGCTCCTGGAATCTAGACTCTTCTCCATTACTTCTTAGCTCTTGTCTCTGGTTGTGATTTGGCTCAGCAGAAGATGGACGAAGACCCTATCAATCGAATGAAATAATTTTATTTTATTTTTTATTAAAAATTTTTTTTTAACGTTTATTTATTTTTGAGACAGAGAGAGACAGCGCATGAACGGGGGAGGGTCAGAGAGAGGGAGACACAGAATCTGAAACAGGCTCCATGCTCTGAGCTGTCAGCACAGAGCCTCACGCAGGGCTCGAACTCACGGACCATGATATCATGACCTGAGCTGAAGTCGGACGTTTAACCGACTGAGCCACCCAGGTGCCCCTCAAATGAAATAATTTTAAAGCATATTTGCATCTCAGAAACATCTTCTCATTTGACCTTTTTCTTTAAACAAGAATTATATTGTGAATAAAACTCACTATTTGGGATGAGCAGAATTTTCTTAATTTAAATATGAAATACTTAAAAAGTAAAGAAATTTAATAAAGCCACTTATGTTGTTATCCTAAGCAATCAATATTTTATGCTACCATGTGAGACACCCAGATTCATTTTCTGAACTGGTAAACTATGATTGTGAAATTAAAGTTCTGTAAAAGTTGAGCCATCACTGGAGCATCAGGTTAGGTAGGGGAACAGAACTAGAGCTTTTGAGTAGTTCAAAGTAAGAGTGATAGAAATAGAATGCATATCCAGCCTCCACCCCGGAACTCTGACACTAAAGAATAAAGGTTAAACTTTAAAAAGCTAACTTTCATTTCAAATAAAATACAATAGTCACTTTTTAAAAGATGTGTAGTATTCTAATAAAATAGAATCAAAGAATTGTAGCACTGAAAGGGACCTCAAAGCTCATCTACTCCCAAACTGTCACTTATAAAAAGGAAACTGAGGCTCAGAGAGGTTGTATGACCTGCCTAAGGTCACACAGCAAGGGGCAGAGCCAGGAAAGAAACCAGGCCGCCCAAGCTCTGATTCAAGCCTATTCCCATTATTCTTCTTTAACTATTAGGGGGCACCTGGTTGGCTCAGTCAGTTGAGGGTCCAACTCTTGATTTCATCTCAGGTCATGATCCCAGGGTCGTGGGATCAAGCCCCACATAGGGCTCCATGCTGAGCATGGCGCCTGTGTAAGATCCTCTTTCTCTCTCCCTCTGCCCCTCTCCCCTGCTCACTCTCTCTCTCTCTCTCTCTCTAAAGTAAAAAAAGAAAATAAAAATAAAAATTGGAGAAGGTGGAGAGTAGTCTTCATCTTCTATGCAGAATGCACTTGGACATAAGGACCCATGAATATCTGTGAACAGGAAGTTCCTGATTGCCTCTGACGATTGGTATTTTACTTACCAACTGCTTTTCCACTTTCAACTTATACTGTTGAGCTTCAAATCTCCTCTGAAGATATTCAGCAGGCCTTAGAAAATAAAAATGTTCAGCTTGAGTAGAAACTTTTACTAGACTTAGGCACCAATTTGAGGAGTGGATTTTCAATTTAGGAATGTGATTCACAGTTCACCTGTGGCCTAAAGTTCTGAGTTCAAGAAGTGGTTCAGAGTTACAGAATGCATTCTGTGGACTCAGGAAGAAAAGGAAGCAAAGAGAACTGTACCAATTGGGGATACAGGAGAGGATAAAACAGAAACATATTCTGATGCAGTGATTTTTCTTCAGGACAGGATCAGTCCATCCATGGTCTACAATATGTTGGAGGGAAAAAGAAAAATCCATACCATGATATTCTCACGCTTTGGGCAGGCATCTGACTGATGGCCTTGCACCCCTGATTTGACTGCCAGTTGCCTGTCCATTTCCTGCACTACACCCTGAGCTCCATGACGCCATGGTTGTGTGCCATTCCTGTACCTCTAGAGGCTCTTCATGCTGGCGCACAAATGAAAGATCCCAGGAAAATACATGCTGAATTTTCAATATGTCTTTTTAATATGTCTCAAATGATAATCTGATTACAATTCAATTGTTATTAATATTAATAATTTCTTTGGAAAATAACATACATACATGTTCATGGTTCCATGAAAAAGAAGACAAGCTACATCAGATTTGAGATGAAAAAGAGAAAAAGAAACTCTGACTCGAGTATTCAAGATGAAGAGTTTGGAAGTTCCTCTTGGGTTATTTGTTTTAGGAAAATTTGGAAGGGCTTCAGAATAAATGTTGATATATCAAGATATTTTCAGAGGACCAAAGCTTAACTAAGATTCTGACATTACCATTGACCTGGTGATGGACTGTGGCTTTCTTCCTGTTTATAATTCTCCTCCACTCCAGAATCTTTTGGACGAACACAGTGGTAACTTGGTTCATGAGTTCTCTTCCGCAACACGTCAAGTTGAGCATAATAATAATCATAATGACCACAGAGTGCAGGAAGTTTGGGCCTTTCTACCATTTTTATCTGAAGGATCAAAAAGAAGAGGAAGGATTTTGAAGACACATAATTAAAATCTCTAATAATTGACAGTTTGATGGTGACCATAGCTAAGACAAGGCACTGAAAGTATGTTTTTGTTTTTTTGCTCTAGACTAGTTTTGAGAGGTAAATAATCTTAGAATCCCCAAATCCTGGAACTGGAAAATACTTGAGAAGTCTAAGTACTATAGCACAGTAGTTTATCATTTTATTAAGGTGTGAATAGGAATCTTGCATACGTCATGATTGGTCTACCAAAAATACTTAGCTAGTGAGTATGCCTAGTCAACCCAAGATCTGAAACTAAACTCAGAATTATTACTTTATATTTTTATAAGCTTATTTACATCTTGCTGTACTTTATGGGGGAACAAATGGTATTGTGCCCACGGATTTGGGGATTCGCAACATTTTTAGGTTCTGATAAATTGACTAAATACAAAATGTCATCATGACTTGAAGGAAAGAAAATGCTGAATCATTCAGTCCTTCTTCCCAAGTAAACACAAGGAAAGTCATGTAACAGCTGCCACAGGCATATTATCACCCCAAGCTACATCTCACCACCCTTCCCAAACAAAACAGAATGGTAGGAGAACCAGAAACAAGTGTTTGTCTTGGAGTTAAGTAAAGGCCACTGAGCTATAAGACAAGAACAAGGCCAAATTAACACATGAAAACCAGTCAGGACCCTGTTCTGAACAGCAAACTAGGGTCAATTTAACGTTAACCAGGACAATTCTGCCTACTGAACAGATGATAACAAAAGAGTAAAAGAAGTTCAAACCATTGGAAAGGACTAGAACTGGTAGCTGGAAATATAAATACCCAAACAAATGGTTTAAACTGAAATTTCCTCACTGTGAAGAAGTAACACACTATCTCCTCTGTTCTTCTTAATGCTGTGTGGTTCATATATATGTTAATTGAACCACATCGAATTGTAGATATTGGATGATTTTTAACTTACAAAAAATGGCAACTTCACATGGTTTTATTTAGATATTAAAATAAGTGTATAAATTCTGGTTTATTAGTCTAAACATAAATTATGTATTCATTTTTAAAATCTTTTAAAGTATGACTTATGTTTCTTAGTTTTGCAATTTTACCTATATATAACCCCAAACAAGGTCCTACTAATGACTTGTTGAAAAATGTCTAGAAATAGACAAGTATTGGAAGAAGATTAACAGCTTCTTTAGGGTTTTGTCTAAAACCCCAAATGGTAATGAGAACACCACAGGTGGTCCCTGTGGAGACCCACTCATTCCATTGCATTAGCAGAAACCTTCAATGGATTGATTAGAAAAACATCAACTTGTTCTCCTAACTTAATCTATCCTTGAATCTTTTAGATGTTTTCTCTCTCCTAGGAGTCTGCTACAGAGTATTCTAAATCACAACATACTTTTAAATTTCTTTTTTTAAGTTTATTTGTTTATTTTTGTAGTAATCTCCACACCCAACGTGGGGCTTGAACTCATTACTCTGAGATCAAGAGTCACGTGTTTTTCCGACTGAGACAGCCAGGTGCCCCGACTTTTAAATTTCTTTAATAAAGTTAAACCACGGTCTATCAAATGAAGAACAATAATTTAATAAACAGTTTCAAAATCTACCTATAAACCACACATTTTCTAAAATGTCTATATAGCAAGTAAACCTGAGTAAACGTATTTCCAAATGGTCCTCTAATTATACCATAAGCCTTCTTTAAAAATACAATTCTTCAACTAAAAGACAATAGCCATTTAATCATTTATATACCAGAAGCATTTCACTAGCATCAACTAAGATGCTATCAATGCTCTGCTAATGTGGATTCAGATAAATAAGCATAAAGAATCTCTAGGAAAAAAATCACTGATTATATAATAAAAGTTTCTCAATTATACATAACACGTTAGAATTAAGAGAACGAAATGCATATGTCTGGGGCTCCTGGGTGGCTCAGTTGGTAATGCATCTGACTCTTGATCTCAGGTCAGGTCTTGATCTCAGGGTCATGAGTTCAAGCCCTACACTGGGCTCCACGCAGGCATGGAGCCTACTTTAAAGAAAAAAAAAAGCATAATGTTTTCTGCAGTTATGCTACTCACTTGTTTTATATAGAAAAATGCTATTTCTTTAAATAAATTAAAGATTTTTGAGTTGTAAAAGGAAAACTAAAACTAGTACATAGACTACTTATAAGAAATTACAGCATTGTTTTTAAAAATATAATAACTAGAAGTTATCTAATGAGATACCACTTGAATGCTCATCACAGAATAATTTTACTGAAAGTACAAAATAAGGAGACTCCAAAGTAATGAGCTTGTACTTCGCCAACATGTGCAAGTAGATCCATAGAACACGCTACCTGCTAACAAACTAGAGAGAGGGTTTAGTACGACTTACGGCTATGGGCTTCTGGGCTCCAGCTGGTGGTCTCCATTCATTTCTATGTAATATTTCCTTCCTTTTAACAGGCACTGATATCCTTGATCTTGGTAGGCACTTTGCCTGGAATCTTGCTTTCTGTATTTTAGAATCTTATTTAACCAAAATAAAACAACTTCAATTTCTTTAAAATGTTCGCATTTTAGTATCGATGCTTGTGAGAGTATAAACATAAGGGACATATCGTAACACAGTAAGCTCACTTTAGCCAGAGATATTTAGACCCAGTGGGAGAAGTGCTGATGGAAAACCACCATGCATTTAAAAAAATGCTTATTTATTTTGAGAGAGAGAGGCACAGGAAGGGAGAGAGGATCCCAAGCAGGCTCCACGCTGTCAGTGCAGAGCCCGACACGGGGCTCGATCCCACGAACTGTGAGATCACGACCTGAGCCCAGATTAAGAGTTGGACGCTTAAGTGACTGAGCCACCCAGGCGCCCCACACCATGCTTTTTCTTTGAACAGAGAAAACCATTCTATCCAGGGTTCCTTCACATATTTCTAGTAATATATAACACTACTTTTAAAAAATTAGGGATTAATGCTAACATTTACAGAGACAGCATGCATCAGATATGTACAAGTAATAACCAGATATGTACAATAATCAGACATGTACAAGTAATAATAAGATATGTACAAGTAATTACATATAGTCATCACAGCTTGGGTTATAGGCCACATCACTCATGCCACATTGTTGTTTTCAGTGTATGAGCAGGTTTCTAACATGTCTGTGTTTGTCACCATCAGGCTTTTTTCCTGTTTTCCTTTCTTTCTTATATTAGACATGTGGACAGCATGCTTTTTCTCACCCTCCACTTATCCACTTTTGAAATGTCCTCAATCTAGGCCCACACATAACTACACCAGACCAAATTACACATGGCAGAGGGACTCATTCACTCTTCTTCCCTTGACAACTTTCCTCAAATTCAGTTTCTCTATCACAGTAGATAGATTTCCCTGACTCCTTGGGGAGATTTTCTCCTCCTCTTCACCCTTTCAGTTCAGACATTTGGTTATGACTAAGTCTATGCTGCTCTTATTTCACAACATCAGTGACATTAGTAATCTTGTCTTCTTTAATGTCTTTCTCTCTCTCTCTCTCTCTCTCACACACACACACACACACACACACACACACACACACACATGCACAGAGCACATCATCAGCTGACTCCTGAACCACCACTAAAATTGTTTTTCTATTGATCATGACCATAAAGTATTACCTGCTTCCTTCAGGGGTCATATAATAAAGATCACACTATTACCAATTATGTCTGAGGTACTAACTTCAGCTCTAAGGGGCCTTTGCAAGAGAATTCCGAATCGCCAGTCTATCCTCTCTGTTTTTAAAAAATAAGCTTCAACTCATTGTCCCAGGCCTGTCTGTGAACCTTCTCTTACTGTCTCTTTCCTATGCAAAAGTTAGGTTAGGATTCTATTTCTTTTTTTTTTAATTTTTTTAAACTTATTTATTTATTTTGAGAGAGAGAGAGAGAGAACATGCTGGGGAGGGGCAGAAAGGAGGAGAGATAGAATCTCAAGCAGGCTTTACACCATCAGCATATAGCCCGGTGTGGGGTTCGAACTCACAAACTGTGAGATCATGACGTAAGCCAAGATCAAGAGTCAGACGCTTAACTGACTGCACCGCCCAGGCACCCCAGGATTCTACTTCTTCAAGTGTCTCTTTATTCGTAAATCCACTGCTTCTTGAAGTTTCCTAACTAATGAGAAGAGAGGACATAAGTCATCCAGATCATGCGTCGGCTAGATATACAGGCACCACCATTAGTCACCATTCAACAAGATGATTTTTCTCCTGCTTCCACTACTCATATTCTTTAAACATCCATATTCGGTGTATTTGGTGGAATTTCCGTACTAATGTTGCCAGCCATATATCCCAACTCACTGTGTGAGATGCACATAAGACAGGTGTTTTGATCACATGGTCAAATCGTTCTTACCTTGGATCCCCTTCCCTGGAGGTTGAGAAGCCAATGATCTTGCTTTATGAGTGATGCTGTGATTGAATTCCTCGTGCATGACCTAAGATGAAACACACGTGTCAAGGACTTGCTAACCAAAATCTCTGTCAACATCCACACAGAATCACCTCAGAGCTCACCTCAGGAGTCAAGTATCTGGCAATAAGATTCTCTAAAAATGGCCTTTTCAAAATGGAATTAATAGATGGCCGATCTCGGGGAGAGACTTCGAAGAGCTGAGATATCAAGGCCTGCAGGTCATGGGAAAACCTCGGGGATATTGGGGCAAAATGTGCTTGACAAATCTTCAGAACCAGCTGGTGTAAGTTGTTACCCTCAAACTGGAAGGACAAGGAATAACGATCCTAAATCAGAGAAGAATTCAGTACTTGCATGTAAAGTAATACTAAGAAACAAAACAGAGTTTCCAGCAGGTGCTCACCACCTGTGCCCCCATCGGCGGGCACGCTTCAGGGACACACTCTCACACTTGGGGTGGGGCCCTCTGCCTGTTGCCCTCAGATTCCTGCACTCCAGAACTGGGGGTGCTAGAACTGACCGCCCTTCCCTTTTCCGGCTGAGGGGCCCTTGTGAAAGCAGTCCCTTTGCCTTTGCCCAATCCGGACTTTTTAAATAAACAAAGTGGAATTTGAATCTCAAAAAAAAAAAAAAAATGCAAAAACAAAAAACAATGTTTTAAAGCTTCATTTGGAAGCACAATAGTCCACCCTAAATTGTTGTCATCAACTAATACTTCATGAGTCGGTATTATAGGTAGTTACCCAATGTGATGTCATGTTACGTAAAACAAGGTTTTTTTAGTTTTAATTTTTCCTTATTATCAAAATAATATTGATTCATTCTAAAAAACGAGAAGGTATAGGAAGCTACAAAGAGGGCAAGTACATATGATTTTCCCGGCCAGCGGTATATTTCCTTCTAGTCTTTTTAAAAATAATGTTTATTGGGGAGCCTGCCTGGCTCAGTGAGGGGTTGTGAGTTCAAGCCCCATGTTGGGCATAGAGCTTACGTTAAGAAAGAAAGAAAGAAAGAAAGAAAGAAAGAAAGAAAGAAAGAAAGAAAGAAAGAAAGAAAGAAAGAAAGAAAGAAAGAAAAAGTAAAATAATGTTTACAGAGTTGAGGTCATAATAACATGAAATTTTACATCTTGCTTTCTAAATTAGTATGACATAAACATTTCCTCAAAAATTCCTCATGAACCAGAAAACCTTCCATTTTGTGAAGTCATTGGTTATTTACACATAATAATAATGCTCAGCAGCCTGGAGTGGCTGTAAAGATCCAGTTTTGATCAGGCCCCTACTAGCTGTGTGGCCATTGATAATAATAGTAATAATTAATAATAAGAGTAATAACAGCAGAAAAGAGTTAACACAGCAGGTTAAGGACTGCTCTCCTTAGAAGAACCTGCTTATTATATTGCACCTTGGCTGGCATCTGGGAACTCACATTGCAGGAGAGTTCCCACCACTCTCTAAATATTCAGAGTGGCTTTCTTTGCCTATACCACTTGTGCAAATAATATGGTTTACACTGAACACCTGCTTTCTTCCTGGGACTCTGGAAGCTTAGTATATGCCAGATATAGGGTGCCTACATGACCAGTGCCACATAAAAACCTTGGGCACTGGGTCTCTAAAGGGCTTCTCTGGTTGCTAACATGTCACATGTGCTGTCACAACATGTTGCTGGAGAAATTAGCGTATCCTGTGTGACTCCATTGGGAGAGGCTCTTAGAAGCTTGTGCTTGGTCTCCTATAGACTTCACCCCATGCACCTTTCCCCTTTGCTGATTATATTCGCACACAATGTATTTATTTTTATTTTTTTAACAATTAACTTTTTACGTTGATTTATTTTGAGAGAGAGAGAGAGCGTGCAGGTGAGCAGGGGAAGGGCAGAGAGAGGGAGAGGGAGAATCCCAAGCCGACTGCACACTGCCAACACAGAGCCCCATGTGGGGCTCAGACTCACAAACCGTGAGATCATGACCGGAGCTGAAATCAAGAGTCGGACACTTAATCAAATGAGCCACCCAGGTGTCCCTCACATGATTTATTTTTAATGAAAATATTCTATGTATACCATCTCTAACCTGGATATTTAAGTTGGACATCTTTCCATGTCAGTATATATAGGTCGACCATTCGTCTTAATATCTTGTCCATATAATTTTTAACAATCTAGTAACTCCAAACATTAACCTTTTTCCTCTCAAAAGTTAATTTCACTTACACAGTTTCAGTAATTCAAGATTAATTTGACAATTAATATACTTACCGGATGCCTGAGTGTGCAAAGCTCATATAAGACACAGCCAAGAGACCAAATATCCCTGGGGAAGACAAGAGTTCACATGCCAAGAAATATCCATAATTCCGAATTAAAGCCTTTATCCTTACAGTGCTTTGTATTTGTGTATCTTCACAATTCTATAGTTTTTTTTTATACAGTTTTTTTTTTTACAAATG
Organism: Herpailurus yagouaroundi; assembly: GCF_014898765.1. NCBI lineage: Eukaryota > Metazoa > Chordata > Mammalia > Carnivora > Felidae > Herpailurus > Herpailurus yagouaroundi. The sequence goes on along the minus strand of NW_024412428.1, from coordinate 18,894,678 downwards.
CGTTCAGATACGTTATCTATTCTTAGTCCTAAGAGGTAAAATTAAAACAATATGTAGTTTGTCAGAATCCCAGCAGAGAAAAGATACACAAACTTTGCTACAATCCGAGGGCTCAGGGTTTACTTCAGCTTCATGTGCTCAAAGAAAATGTGTGTATGTGTGGGATTTTGAACAATTCAGAGGAAGAAGGCAGGACTCAAACAGATTTGTTTTGATTCAAAGGGGAAAATCGGGTTGATTTACAAAGGTATATTCTACTCCAGGCTATTGACAGAACCAAAGTTCTACTAAGTAAGGACATAGCAGTTGGCACTCCATAAACTGAAAAATGTGCTAACAATACATGACTGGAGACTTGCTCTTTGGTACTTATATACGATTGGTTTAATAAGGAGCTACTTTAGAGAACAAAAAGCGTCATTAAATCTTAAAAAACTGAAGAAAACATAATGAGAAGTGAAAAAAAAAGTGAAAACAAGGATTCAGTACAGTGAGGAAAAGGGTTCTGCTGCTTAGCAATACTTCCTCTGTGTGCAGCAGGAGCCGAGAAAGACATCCCAAAGGCTTGAGGAAATGAAGGGTGATGATTATAGAACAGGTAGGAAACAACTTCCAGCTGTTTCCTAGCATTTTTCTAAGAGTTTCTAGAAACTCACTGGCCCCACTTCCTACGATCACACAGAATTTTGTCTTCACCGGGTCATCTGTAGGTCCACAGCCTCCCCTGTCCCAGAGCGCCCCCTATAGCCAGGGTGGTCCAACAGGGAATGCAGCTACCGGGCCGGATGGGAACATTTACAAGTCTTACACCACCCTGTTTGTGGTGCGGACTATGGTGAACCAGGGACTGGTTTTCTGAGCTAAAGCGGGGTACCCAGCTGATTTTTGCTAAGATTTCCAATTATCAGAAGCACCAAATCAGTTTACTTAAATGTTGATTCAAATTCTTAAAAAGCAGTACAAGGAAACAAAACAATGCTGCTGACCCAGGGCTCTTCTCGGGACAGTCTGCCCTCCCACCCAGGTTGCACCAGCTGCCTTGCTGCTTAACTTGAGGCCAAACCCCCTCTTGGTATTAGAGGCTGTTAAAAAAAAAAAAAAAAAAAGCCTGTTTTTCTATGCAGAGAAATGTTTACTATTCTTTTTTAGAAATCTCTGCCATCTGGGCTTTGCCCTCCACTTATCTCTTGCAAAGTCAAACAGCCAAACATCTCTTGGGGATTTTCCTAAACAAATGGAAAATTAACTCCCAGGAGGAACTCAGTCTTCCTGATAAGCCAACAAGTTCATCTGGCAGCCAGCTTTGAAAAGTGGATTTTTTTTCCCCTTCTTACACAGAAGTAAAAACTACCTCATGTTCACCTTTTCCTACTGCGTATATCAATATTACTCCTGAACAGCGGGCTTAGTATCGTATTCATAAAACTAGCTGGGTTTTAAAGCTGGAAGATACCTTAACAATTACCTGGCCCACACTCTCTGTTACTGCTAGAGGAACTGAGGCCCACAGAGGTTAACCGACTTGGTCGAGTTGGTGACGGGGCTCTGCCACCAGACCTCCCTGCCTTCTATCTGACCCATCCACAACACTTTCCTGAATTTGGCTAAATAGCGTTTAGAAGGTATGAAGAGCAAATAGAAAGACGGACATCACAGTGACTGCAATTTTTAATATTCCTTTTATCACCTGTATTTTTAAGTGAAGTGGTCAAGATAGTCACTGGGGTCCCCATTTCACACATGAAGAAAATGCAATTACATAAGTACCATAAGAAAGAGAGAACCTACCAGTGTTAGTACTGAGACTTTCAAACCAATAGTCGGTAACTCACGTTTTATTGTTGTAGGGTTTATTCTGACAGATCTCTGGGGACAGGTAGTAAGGTGTTCCAATACAAGTTCTAGCAAGTTCCATGGAACTAGCAAATCATATTAAATAATAAAACAACACAGTTTATTACTGGAGTAAGAAAAGGCTTAAGACACAGACATGCAAGAAAAACAATATAAAAATGGATAACACAAAATTTGATGAATGCACATACGGAAATAAAGCAAACATATTGCATACTAATAACAAGAATAATAAAGTTAGTTGATTTTTTTTAAAGTTAGTTGATTTTTAAGTTTATAATTTACCTCCCCCAAATCAACACATAAAACAAATTTATGGCTCAAAGACTCCACAAAGAAGTACAATTGTTATATTATAAAACTCTGACATGCAGAAGAATTCCCCCTTTCCAATTACCAAAGCAATGCAATCTCATGGCTTAAAATTTGGAAAACACGAAAGTGAATAAAGAAGAAAAAAATTACCCAGAATCTCACTACCCCAAAACAGCTATTATTTAAAATTTGGATATATTTCCTTCTCATCTTTTTTCCAGGCATATTTTTCATATGACTGTGATCACAGAGTATTTAAAATTCAGAATTCCATTTTTTGCCTTCATATGACAAAGTTTGTTCCCATGTCATCAAGAAGTCTTCAAATATAAATGGCTACATAATATTCAGATCCACGCTTATGCCGTGTTTTATAAAATTTACCTATTTCCCAATTATGAGGCATTTAAATCATTCCAAATTTCAAACTATTACCTGAGAACAAATTCCCAGGAATAGAATGATTAAAAATCTCTTGATACTTATTACCACTAAATTGTCTTCCAAAGCAGTTGCATCGATACATTCCCCGGAGCACGTGTGAATTTGCCTGTTTCACTAAATGCACTAGCTTTGTGCGTATTCAGTCACATCTCCTGTGATAAGCTTATCTCACACTACACAATACTGCCACCATCATTGTATTATACCGAGATTTATCTTGGAAATTTTAATCTCAGACCAAGTATCATCTGAATGACTTAAGACATTTATAGAAATAGTTATCTCAAATTATCTGGAAACCAAGCTTTTAATATCTTAATTCATGATACCTAAAAATACATATTTTGGCTGTTATGAATAGAAAGAAAAAGGATTTTTAAAGCACTTACTTGTTCAGAACTCTTGCTATCCCGAAGTCCCCGAGCTTTGCAACCATTCCATTCTTGCTAAGAAAAATGTTCTATAAATAGAGAGAATGCTATGTTGTGGGAGATATTTCAAGAAAACAACAAGATCGGTTTCTGTCTTGATCTTCTCTCTGAACTCTTACCTGTGCTTTTATGTCCCTGTGTAAGATCTTCCTGTCGTGAATATGTTTTAGTCCTAGAGAAATCTGTACAAACCAACTCAGAATCTGTAGAAGGAACATTAAACAAAACTGGTCAGTGGTCTGGTGGTCATTGAAATGTCTTCATGATAATGTACAAAAAGAGAGAAATGACACATTTGTGTGTCCGAACTTATATGAATGAAACTACTAGAAATACCATCTTATCACATTATTCTCTTTTTATAGCTAGAAAAATGGAGGTTGCAAAAGGCAATTTGAATGCACTGGTATCAAAGTAAAGGAAAAGATAAGTAGAAGCAGGGGAGAGAGGGAGGCAGTTCATGATTTTCTTTTTTCTTAACACTGGTCTGCTAACTGCACTAGGACAGTAGATAAGCAGTATTTCCTGATAACCCTGGTGCCATGAGTGTTTCCTTTTCAGTGGAAAGAGGGTGCCCAGGGCAGAGAGGGAAAGCAGAAGAGGCAGAGAATCTGTGAGGTTGTTAACAACTTTAATGAATTATCAATATATATGTATCTAATATAAAAACAACAAATATCTTACTTTTAAAACTTAATTTCTTTTTTTTTTTTTTTCAACGCTTTTGATTTATTTTTGGGACAGAGAGAGACAGAGCATGAACGGGGGAGGGGCAGAGAGAGAGAGAGAGACACAGAATCGGAAGCAGGCTCCAGGCTCCGAGCCATCAGCCCAGAGCCTGATGCGGGGCTCGAACTCACGGACCGCGAGATCGTGACCTGGCTGAAGTCGGCCGCTTAACCGACTGCGCCACCCAGGCGCCCCTAATTTCCTTTCTTAGTCTTGATTTTATTTTCTCTTAGCTGGCCATGAGCCTCTTTCTAAAAATGTGTTCTAGGCCTGTAAAGATTTCCTTAAACTATTCTAAAATTTCATTGGTTCTTTGGATGCCAGGTTACACAGAAAAAGAAAAACAAAAGGAAAAAAGCTATACTCCAGATGCTAAGATTGTTATAATTTTCATTCTTTTCCAACAGAGGGAAATGTAACTCAAAATTTTGTAGAGAAAAGTATTTTTATTAAATGAAGCAAAATAATACCTGGATAGGAAGAAAGGAGGGTTTCTACAAATATGGAATTTAATATAAAATGTAAATGAACATAGGAAGAATACGTGATTAAATTTGCAAACTTTAGAGATCCTGATTCCTGAATCATCTGTCTATTCAAACTATTCTATTGTGTGCCGTAGAAAATGATATAGGCATGAGGCTCTTACATGGTAAAACAGAACAAAGAAACAAATGGCCGAAAGAAAGATGGCAGGCCATTCCTGTGCACGGCTCCAGGCAGTGGCCTGCCTTATCCATCACACAGGCCCGATTCAGAGTCCCTTCTGCACACACATACTTGCTGTCTCCTTCACGAGTACAGCTCCCAGGAGGGTTCCACAGGAAGCTCCGAGTATGGAAGAAAAATGTGTTTGTGCCAAGAGGGAATGGGAATTGAGGCCATTATTCTTCACCTTTTCTCTCCTCTTTCTTCATAATCAATGAAACTAAATAGCCAATTGCCACGAAGGCCTTCCATGCTCCCTAGCAAAGTGGGATAGCTATTTTAAAACAGCATACTAAATGGTAAAAGGAAGAAGAGTAAAGCTATAAATATGTCACATTTGAAATGGCTGAGGAACATCCACATTCACGTTTTTTTAGCCAGGAAGATTTATCTCAAGGGCATCCTACATGAGATTGTCCAAAAATACACTATCGTTTCTCAAAGTTCACTCTCAAAAAGAGATTCAATTTCAGTTCAATTGCAAACATGCTCTGGACTAAATCTATCAAGAATATTGACACACAGTTTTATGATTTAAATTTTCTCTACCAGCAATCATGCTGTATATAAATATGGTCTATTACTTACAGCACTATAAATCTAATTGCCCCTCATACAAATTAAAAGGCAAAATGGAGGTGTTTTTACCTGATCTTCGCTAAATAACACTCCCCGTTGTCTATGGATCCTTTTCATGAGATCCCCTCCGTCACAATACTCCATCACAATAAACAGCCTATTGTTCTCTGTAAGAAAAGGCATCATTCATTACCTTTCATGTTCCCGAAGATGGAGAATATAACAGAAAAATGCAGTATACAATTGTTAAAAACTCTGGCTGTAGAATCATGATGGACGGGTTCTCATCCCACTTCACCACTTAACATTTCTTAGCTCTGTGACTGCGGGCAAGTTATTTAAATTTCTCTGTGCGTCATTATCTCATCCGTAAGGTGGAGATAATAATATAGAAATTCCTCTCAGGACTGTCATAAAGGTTAAACAAGTTAATCCATGTCAGATGCTTAGAACAATGCCCGCATATAAAGAGAGTTCCATAAATGTTAACAATTGTTATTAACACATTCCTGCAAGATGTGAGAAATCTGCTGTAAAATAGGAGCTGGGAATCTTAACCAAAACCCCAGGAAGAATTAATAGACCTTTGAACTTGAGTATAACCTTTTATTTATATGGCACGTACTCTGCTATGTTGTTGAGAACAATACACACTTTTCTCAGTTGACCTCTGCCTGACCTACTTTCTAGAGTAACGGGCATTCTCCATTCCTGCTGCCCACTCAGGGTTTCCACTCGTGGCTACTGGCCTCTCTAGCCTGCTCAGCTACCTCTGTTCCCACTAATTCTCACCAAGATCATCGTGTGCATTCCCAAATCTGCTTAGGCCAATTATGCTTGTTATTACAATTATTGCATGAACTGATGAAATACGAATGGAAAAAGAGAGATGTGATTATTTCTACAAAACCTATGTTGAATACTGTGGAGAACTCAATAAAAGCGAGTAGCTTTAAAAAAAAAAATGCCATAGACCTAAACGTTGGATAAGACAAGTGGAAAATAACCAAGAAAGCTTTAAAAAGATTGGAGCTTTAAAAAGAAAGCTTTAAAAAGCTCTAAAAAGAAATGGAGGAGAGTCGCCTATGTAAGAATATTCAGAACTCTATGCAATGAACGCATAATCAAAGATGAGGCCTCGGTCTTATGTCAAAAGTTTGGCAAGTGCTTGTGCATTTATAGATGAAAATTAAACACGTTTATATGATTTCCTGCTTAACCAGCCTTTCCCCTTAACCAGCCAGCTGCCAGTGGGGCTCCTGTTAGGAAACGGCTCCTACTCAGTTATTCACGTCTCCTGCTATTTTGTGGGTTCCCCGCAGACAGAGCCCACACTTTGCTCTTCTGTATTCCCTGCACCTAGCACAGTAGAAGGCACATGGAAGGGACTTAATCAAGTTTGGTTAAGTGGTTTCATAAAACACGTAAGGAACACAAAAACATGGCACAAAATCAGGGGTGAATCTCCCTAGTGTTTTGCCCTGTAGTGACTGAACATCCACTAAATGCCAGAATCTCTTGCCAAATAGCTATCATTTGCTACCTCTCTCTTGCAAGTAGCTTAAACCAACTTTAAAGTGGCCGCGAGCATCCTGACAGCATCTGCCCTCGGTTGTGGTTGCACCCAATTCACAAACTCAGTGCTCCTTTCACATAACACTTCAATGTCCACCTCCCTCCTCAAATGGGACAGATCCATTCATTCATCCACAGACTTTTACCGAGGACATGCCAAGGAATGCGGTGCTGAGAATAAAAGGTAAATAAGCCATCCTTCCTGCACAAGGCGTGGACCGTAGAGTTGGCAAATCAGTGAGTACACGTGAGAAGAGCTAAGTAGAAGTCTGTGCCCTGGAGGGCAAAGGGGACAAGAGCCAGTCGAGGACAGACTTGGGGAGTCTACGAGGGTCTTAAGAAGGTATTTCCTGACATACCCTAATAATCTAGGGATCAGTTATTTTCAGGAACATATTACTTTTAGGAGAGCTACTGTTTCTCATAGCTGAGTCATTGAAAGGGCTGCCATAGTGATGAAGGGATGACAATCTCAAAACCACGGAACAGTCAAAGTCAGGAAAGCTAAGGACAAAGGGTTCCATTTTACTCACTTTCCACCAACCTACGATTCACTCAGCCTTACACTGGCTTTCCGTGAAAGAAATTAATTGGCTGGTTCAGAAGTAATCATGGCTGAGCCATCTTAAAAAAAACTATTTGGGTCAATGAGCATCATTTGGCTCTAAATATCCATTGCCTCCCCCACTAGCTACTGTTAATTTCATATTTAAATGGGGTTACAACTGTCTGGAAATATCATTTATGTTCTCAAATTTTCCATCTGTTTAAGAATAAGCACGGTAGGAGGGGGAAGAGGTATGAGAAAGGATTTTGTTCTCACGGCCTCCAATCCCATTGATGGAAATAAAGAATGCAATACACTGGCACAATAATACAGCAGATTATATGCCACATGAGCAAGCGTTTGGAGGTGCTCAGAGCAGAGGTGACAGAGGTCCCTTTCTGCAAACATTAAGACTGTATTTAGTCTTAAAGAATATTTGAAAATGCAGAGAAGAGGAAAAGGTTCCTCTAAAAAGGAAGTACAAGACACACTGTAGGGCAGCAACTTCTGGAACTATAGAGCTCATGGGTCATTGACCTTTCAAAACTATTTAGGGACACTAATAGTAGGGACTGACATTAAGCAACTTTTCTGTTGTCAAATTCCAACACTTAAAAAACAACTGCTGTAATTAATTCATTCTAAACTCTACTTTTAAAAAGTTAGGATTGCATCTTACAGACATTGGCATCTTCTAATCGGTTGCTGGGGGCCCAGCAGTCTTGGTGTTATTATGCCGCCTGCATAACTTTTACACCTTAACCAATTTAATTTGCTTATAGTTGCCTTTTTATGTATGCACAAGAGTAATAGAAAGTAAATAAGTCTAAAAAGGCTCTTTTAGTACACATTAAATACAAAATTGTGATAAAAAAAGCACTGTGTTATAGTCTAATTGACAGTATTGTTTCCTGTAATTAGCACAGAATGGTGTATCTTGTAACTAATGGCCTCTAGATTTGATGAAATATCATCCATTACCACCATCATTCCATAAATAAAAGCATTTTAGCACCCCACATCAAGGAGGGACACAGACTCGGCCTAAAGAATAAAAATACCTCCTGCTATTCTCCCTTGCTCATTGTACTCTACTCACACTGACTTCCCAGTGGGCTCCGTGCCAGGTATGAGATTCTGTACTATTTACAAGCCTGTGACTATTTCACGGATGCCGGGACATGTGACTCCTGGGCCAGAGGCAAAGGACTTTATTACTCTTGGCAAAAGCAGGAGTCAGAGCTTCACGTGAGCGCTCGTTCTCTGTGTCCCCCAAACTCCACGGAGGTACAACATGTGAGCCTAGACAAGCATATGCACTGCAGTGGGCCACGTTACAGGAAAGAAACACTGACCTTGAGGAATCTGCTGCATTCTAGTGAGCAGTGAACAAGCCAGCTCCGCCTTGAGGGAAATGTCTCATCCGTCAGTGTCGCTCACTACAAACACAATATGTAGCTGGGTAGACAGCAGTCAGGGCTCTGCGTTCCTGGCACACCCAGCAAGCGCGTGTGAGATGCTCAGGGCCCATAGCAGATTGCCTCTCCCCAAAGCCTCCTGGCCAATCCTTTAACCCATCAGGCCTGCTCTTGCCTCCTGCCTTTGCAGTGGCTGTTGCCCTGTCCTAGGAAACTCTTCCCCAGAGTTTAGCATGGCTCTTCAAGTCTTTGCTCAAATGACTGCCTTATTCTAACTTGTTTCCTCACTCCTGCCTCACCCTATTTTATTTTGCCACAGCACTTATCACCTTCTAGTATACGACACAATGTGCTTATTAATTAAGTTAACATTTATTGTCCAACCCTCCCCACCCTTTCCCCTGGGCCTATAAAATTCCACAGTCGATAGCAGGCAGAATTCTAAGATGGCCCCAGTGCACACACCTTGTGGAATCCCTCCCCCAGAGTGAGGGTACAACCTGTAAATACGATGGGCTATCACTCCCATGGTTATGTCATGTCATACAGCGAAGGGGATCCCGCTGATATAACTGAAGTCAGTTGACTTTGAGTTAATAGAAAAGGAGATTTTACCGGTGGGCTTGACCTAAACACAGCATCCATCCAAATCTAAGTCTAGAGGTCAGAGACAGAGGAAGTGAGAGATTCCAAGGGAGAGAAGGCCTACAAAAGGGCAGCTGGCCTCTGGAAGCCCATACCCACCCCAGTGAAGTAGATGAATTCTGCCAGCACCGTGAATAAGCACGGAAGAGAATGCTGAGCCTCCGATGAGACAGCAGACCCAGTGGAGAGAGAGACCCTGAGCGGAGAATCCAGAGAACCAAACCCAGACCTGTGATCTAGAGAGGTTAGGAAAAGATAAATGGGTGTTGGTTCAAGCCACTGAATTTGTGGTCACTTGTTCTGTTACACAGCAACAGTGTGTAAACAACAGTGTGGGGGACACTGGCCAATTTTGTTCACCGATGATCCCTAAAACTTAGAACATGCCTAGCATATAACAGGCACTCTATAAATATTGACTGAAAGAATTTAAATGGAATTAACTTAGCTTCAGGAAAAATCTCACTACATCGCTTTATTAGTCATATGTTGTTTCAAACTTACAAAAACTTCATACTTTTTATAGGTAAACATTTACTGAACTAGAGCCATGGTTCTGTTCAGAGACAAGCTGTTGAGGGTAAACAAAGGCTTTATCTTGACTCTGAGCTGTCCCGGGCTACAAAGGGTTCTGTGGCTTTCAGATAAGCTCCGTGTTTCAAGTCCCAACAACCTGCAGGCAAACCCATTGTCCTCATTGCTCTAGTTTTCCTAAACACACACTTCAAAAACAAAAAGTAAAGCTGCCATAAGAAAGTTTAAGCTTACAATATAAACAGACTCAGTAGAGGTCATTTCTGCTGTACAAATGACCTCTGATTTTAAAACAGTATCTATGTCAACGGTCCTCAAATATCTACCTTGCATAAGGACATATTCCACTCTGTGAAAGTGGTCCAGTCCATGTACTCATTCAGCAATTGTATATGAAGCACCTACTATGTGTTAGATGCTGAGGATCCAGTGCTGAGAAAAGTATGCAATAGATCTACTGTCTTACAGGGACTATCTTACACCAATTCATACCTGTAAACACACACACACACACACACAAGTGCAGAGGTGCGGTGCAAGGTCAGGAAGGGGGCTCTGATGGGAACTGTGATCTCGGAGAAGGCCTGAGCATGAGCGTTAGCCAGACAGAGGGAGTAACAGCAATAACCCGAGGAATGAGGAAAAGATTGTCTTCCGGCTTGTTAGGAATCGATGAATAGAAATGTAGGGTACTTATTCAGTGGCTGCCCCTTAGAAGTTGTTCAAAATAACCCAACTCCCTGCTCAGATGTACTGCTCAAGTCCCAAGTAGAGCTCAGAAGAACCCTGTTCATACCCAAGAGTTGAAGAGGGCCACACTGAATGCAGAGGTTTTAATTTGTAAGAAACATGGGGCACCTGGGTGGCTCAGTCAGTTGAGCGTCCGACTTCCGCTCAGGTCATGATCTCACGGTTTGTAGGTTCGGGCCCCGCATCAGGCTCTGTGCTGACAAGCTCAGAGCCTACAGCCTGCTTCAGATTCTGTGTCTCCCTCTCTCTCTGCCCTCCCCCCCCTTTAAAAATAATAAATATTTTAAAAATTGTAAGAAACACAGTGCCCTACGCAGTGTAAAAGCTCAAACAGTAGGGACTATGTATATTTATTTACTGATGTTTACACCCCCTGAGGGTGCTTGAAGGCATGTAGGTAACATTCCTGCTCCATTAACTACTCAGCACGTGTGAACTGAAGCACCCACCAGAGTGCTGGGGGCTGGCACAGGGATGCTCCATGGTGAACCGTGTGCAGGCTTACACACACCTGACATACAGGATATGTGTTTATTGTCTGTCTCTTCCCCCTAGAATGGAGGCCCCATGAGGACAGGACCTTATGCCTGTTTTGTTCACTGTTATATTCCTGGCTCTCAGAACAACACCTGGCATCGAGGGCACTCAATAAAACTTTGTTAAGTGAGTGAATGGTCTTTGACCAATGCTCCTTTCGTGTTGTGTTTTGTATTTTTGCCTCTGGAGCCAAGTGGTGGATGAAGGCAGAAGAGATGTTGTATTCAGGCATCCACAGGAAGGGAATTGCTTCCTTAAAGTTTCTCCCCCTCTGCTTTGGCTGTTTGCTTGGCCACGGTGCCTGGCTGTTCGCCGCCTCTCTGTAAGAGGACTGGACAGCCCACCTGTTGCCCCAGCGCATGCAAGGACTCTCAGAGGCAGGATATCCATTCCTCATCACCATGTTATCGGGACTGCTGTGCCAACAAGACCGTGAGCTCAGAACGATCGTGAGAAACAGGCCACATCCTAGCAGGGCTCCGACGGTGATGGCGTGGTGGACCCTGTGCCTCGCTCTTTTCTCTGGCTCAGGAGAACAGCGTGCTCCGTACTTGGGCGGCTCCATCACCTGGGCCCCAGACTTAAGACCCTGCCCACTCACAGCCAACGTGCATTGTGAGACATACATGTGTATTACTGGAGGCCACAATCTAGGAGTTATTAGCATACCAATCATTAACTATTTGAGACAGTAAGAATCAAGGACAGGTAGGAAAACTTGAGCAAACTTGGAAAAGTCGTCTACGAAAACTCACTAGAGAAGAAGTAAAGTCAATGTCTCAAATGACCATTTAAGTAAACGGGAAAACGAGTCTGTTTAAGAAACCTAATTTATGCACGGTTCCCAGGAACGTACCTCTTATAGATGTCTACGTGACTACACTTTATTAAAACCCTGGAAGCACATTAGAAAGTCAAACCTTGAAACGAACTGAAGAAGGTTACGATGTTGGGATGCTTCATCTTTGCCAGGAGAACGACTTCTTTCGTTGATGCTTCTTTTTCTTGGGTGGGCATCTAAAGTATATTAAGAGAGAATAGTCTGTAGAGATAATGTGCTTTCGAGAACATGCTTTCTGCTCACTGTCATCTGAAATTCTTCAGAATTTCACTGGCTCCTAATTCCACTCTGAAACTGATCTACAGTGGCAGAAAATGACATCCCGAGAATTAGAGCAGATCTGTATCTAACCAATAGTTTATGACAATTGTAAACAAGAAAATAAATATTTCTGGTGAAGGTGTGCTGTCTTAAAGGTTCAGTTGTGGGGCGCCTGAGAGGCTCAGTCGGTTGAGAGTCCTACTTCAGCTCAGGTCATGACCTCACGGTTCATGGGTTCGAGCCCCGCGTCAGGCTCAGTGCTGACCGCTCAGAGCCTGGAGCCTGCTTCAGGTTCTGTGTCTCCCTCTCTCTCTGCCTCTCCCCTGCTTGTGCTCTGTCTCTTTCTATCTCAAAAATAAATAAACATTAAAAAAAAAAAAGGTTCAGTTGCATTGGTGGCATTGTGTTAATTATTCAGGCATCTAGAGGAAACTTATTGGAATATTTATCTTTCAGCAGCAATGACATCCTTTATAAAAATGCAATATTCCAGCAGCAATCACTACTGAGAAGAATCAAATGAAATCTTAAGAAGAAGGTCATATATCACATCAATCAGACCAGTAAAATTCTATGTTAAGATGACAACATTTTTCACTTGCAAATAAAAACTGTCTCTTGTGACTTCATTTCTGATCTGATGTACTTTCTTACTATTCAATATATCATCTACTGACCAGTATTTTTCGATGGTGTTGGTGTCAGCGGCAGCGGCCACCCTTCGCTTTCACCTCCACTTCCTCCTTCTCAACATTTTGCCATCATTTCCACCCTGGCTTCTGGCCTCTGCAGGTCCCTGCTTCCTCTCCACTGCTCCCTCTGTAATGTTCTTCGACACTGGCCCACACTTGATGTGGGAGTTCCCAAATTTCTCATCCTCATTGAGATTTAAGGATTTTGTAAAAATTAACGTTCTCGATCCCAGCCTGACTGCCTCCTACCTGTGCGCCCTTCAGCAAGGCCTTTGAATCTTCTCAGCTTCAGTTCCTTCCACCCCAATTAAACTGCACAGCTGGTGCAAATGAGCTTCAAAAACAAAAGGAACTGGGGCACCTGGGTGGCTCAGTTGGTTAAGCATCCGACTTCAGCACAGGTAATCCCGTGGTTCGTGGGTTTGAGCCCCGTGTTGGGCTCTGCACTGACAGCGTGAAGCCTGCTTGGGATTCTCTCTCACCCTCTCTCTCTGCCCCTTTCCCGCTCTCTCTCTCTCTCTCTCTCGGGGGCCCCCCCCCCCCCCCGCACAAAAAAAAAAAAAAAAAAAAAAAAAGAAACTGAAGTATTCTTACCAGGTTGATAGACTTGGCTATTCAACTACTTTAACTGCTATTTTTCAAAAGAACATTATACACAAAATCAAAAGGCAAATGCAGGTAGGTCACTGCATTTTGATGGTTAGGTAAAAATATTGGCAATGTATGTGACAAATAGTTCTGTATTTACAATATATAAAGGAGTCCCGGCAAATTAACAAGAAAAGAAAGGCAAATCTGCCAATAGAAATAGGGCAAAATACACGAATGGGAAACTCACAAAAACTAAACAAAAATGACTGATAAAGAGAAAAGAAAAGATTCAACCTCACTCCATAATCAAAAGAGCAAGGATGAAAACAAAACTTGATATCATGCATGTCTCATCAAAAACATGGTCAAAGACAAAAAGAATTTTAGTACACGGGGTTATCCAAACAGCAGCAAAACGGCACTCGTAGACTTCTGGTGTTAAGTATATGAACTGGTAAAATTTTTCTGGGAAGGAGGTGTTATAAGATGTACTAAGAGACTTTAAAAATGCTCCAGGTTCTGACTTAGTAATTCTTCCAGAAATTTATCCAAAGAAAATAATCAGAAACGTGCTTCAGCATTCTCCTATGACAACCTTCATCACCATGTTTTACTATTAGTTTTTTATTTCTTTAATTTTAGTTTTTAAGTTGATTTTGTTTATTTTGAGAGAGACAGAGACAGTGCGAGTGGGGGAGGGGCAGAGAGAGCAAGAGAGAGAGAGAGAATCCCAGGCAGCCCCGATGAGGGGCTTGAACCCACAAAACCGCAAGATCATCACCTGAGCCAAAACCAAGAGCCCAACTCTCAACTGACTGAGCAGGCACTCTTATTATTAGTGTTTTAATTACTATCATAATACACACTTGTGATTTTTAAAAATATCTGAAGCCAGACAGAAGTGAGCACAATGGAAATGAAACTTCCCCTTGTCCACAACCCCACTCATTCCACGAATTCTTATGCTGTAGGAGTAATTGCTGTTAATTGCTAAACCTTTCTATAAATCTTTTAATTTTATTTTTTTAAGTTTATTTATTTATTTTGACAGAGTACACAGGAGAGAGAGAGAGAGAGAGAGAGAATCCCAGGCAGGCTCCACAACATCAGTGCAGAGCCTGATGCAGGACTTGAACTCATGAACTGTGAGATCATGACCAGAGCAGAAACCAAGAGCCAGACACTTAACTGACTGAGCCACCCAGGCTAAACCTTTTTATTTAATGCACATATAGGTAAACACACATACATAGTCTGTTTAATAAAAATGACTCATATTAGGGGAGCCTGGGTGGCTCAGTCAGATAAGCGCGTGACTCTTGATTTTGGCGCAGGTCATGAGCTCACGGTTTGTGGGTTTGAGCCCCACATCAGGTTCTGTGCTGACAGCTTGGAACCTGGAGCTTTCTTTGCACTGTGTGTCTCCCTCTCTCTCTGTACCCCATCCCCCTACTTGTGCTCTGTCTCTGTCTCTCAAAATTAAATAAAAACATTTTTAAAAATAAAAAAAAAAAAATAGCCCAGAGATGGGGTGCCTGGGTGGCTCAGTTGGTTAGGCGTCCAACTTTTGATTTCAGCTCAGGACATGGTCTCTGGGTTTGTGAGTTTGAGCCCTGCATCAGGCTGTGTGCTGACAGCTCAGAGGCTGCTTGGGATTCTCTCTTTCCTTCTGTCTCCCCCAGCTCACATTTTATCATTTTAGAGATAAATAATCTCTAAAAAAAAAATTAAAATAGCCTGGAGAGAAATTCACCATAATGTTAATAGTGATTAAGAGAAAGGTTATAAAAGATTTTTATTTTCCTCTAAGTGGTCTTAATTTCCCCTTCGGTTCTTTTCAAAAATTTTTACAATGAACATTTTTATTTTATAATCAAGAAAATATACAACACATATTTGGAAGCAAGAATCAAAAGAATAATGCGGCTGGCCGGCTCAGTTAAGAAAGCATGCGACTCTTGACCTCAGGGTTGATCTCAGGAGTTCAAGCCCCACCTCGGGCATAGAGCTTACTTTAAAAAAAAAAAAAAAAAAAGAATCAAAATAATATGCTTGGTAATAGTAGGATGATAAGAGAAAAAATATTAGATTTTTGGTACCTATAAGAAAATGAGCAATTCACGTTCTGGCGTTTAGAGTTTACTGTGTGGAGAGGCATTGGAGATGTGAAAAGAAACATAGATTTCTTTAGCTGAGAAGTGATGAAAAACTACATTAGGGTAGAAAAGGGAGAAAGAAGTAATACGTGTTAATACTGGGACACAGGCATTGCTAGGCAAATTTAATAACAGAAAGACATACGAAAAAGCAAGAAGGACGAGGCCTAACATAACATTCTCCCTAGTGATGGCATGGATACCGGGGTGGTTCATGAGAAAAAGGATGAAAGAAAATCAGTTCTGTATTAGAAAAATATGGTCAATTTTTTATTATGTATACTAAAGAATGGGAGAGATGCTATGAACTGCATTAATATACATTGTTAAAGAGGGTTCACCTCCCAAATAGTTTCTTCTTTACTTAGAATTAAAATGGTGTTATAATCCCTAAGTATGTACCAGCTTAACAGTAGAATTAGAAGGCCTGAAAGTATCTATCAATTGAATCATTTATGCAATAACAATGTACTGAACACCTACCAGTGCTGTGTGGAATACCAAGATGAATAAAGCCTGGATTCTGCCTGCACAGAAAACACAGTCTAATAAGGGGGAGAAGGCATAGACGCACACACAAACCAGCCAAAGCACATCAGAGTAGAAGGCAATCAGCACATAACAACATGATGGATAAAAAGCTATGGAGTTTACAGAGAGAGATTATTTTGAGTCGGAAGGTCCTGGAAGGTTTCCTGGAGCTCAGCCCTAAACAAGTGGGATCTTGATGTTTGGAGATGGGCAAAGACTTTCTTGAAAGGAAGAGCCCCATGGGTGAGCACCGAGGCTAGGGTGCAAAGGGTTTGCATGCGGGGGAGGGATAATGGACATGGAATGTGGGAACAAATCAGCGAGAGTGTCAAAACTCATCTGAAGAGTGAAAGAATATAAAAGTACAGTATAATCCCACATTCCACCTACATGATAGCAATCCAGGACATCTTCCTTTTACGTATGTGAATATATGTGTGTGTGTATAAATACTGAGACGGAGAGAGAGATAATATGTACTTTTACGAAGATTGCCTTATTGTGCACATACTGTTTTCCCAATAAGCCGAAGCCATGACATTTCTCACGTCAATATTTCACCTACAACATGATTTCTTTTTTTTTTTTTTTCCAACGTTTATTTATTTTTGGGACAGAGAGGGACAGAGCATGAACGGGGGAGGGGCAGAGAGAGAGAGACACACAGAATCGGAAACAGGCTCCAGGCTCTGAGCCATCAGCCCAGAGCCCGACGCGGGGCTCGAACTCACGGACCGTGAGATCGTGACCTGGCTAAAGTCGGACGCTTAACCGACTGCGCCACCCAGGCGCCCCAACAACATGATTTCTAAGAACTGCTTTGTTTTTCCTAAATTATGTAACCAATCCCCAGCTGTTGGACATTTAAGTTGCTTTCTAACTGTACATCTCTGAAGATTTCCCTTTGAATAAACCCCCAGAAGCCGGTGTACTAGATCCTAGGATGTATACTTTTTTCTTTTCCTTTTTGAAGGGACGCCCAGGTGGCTCAGTAGGTTAAGCAACCGACTTTGGCTTAGGTCATGATCTCATGGCCTGTGAGTTTGAGCCCCATGCCGGGTTCTATGCTGAGAGCTCAGAGCCTGAAGCCTGATTCAGATTCTGTGTCTTCGTCTTCTTCTCTGCCTCTCTTCTGCTCATACTCTGTCTCTCTCTCTCTCCCTCTCAAAAATAAATAACATTAAAAAAATTCAAAATGAAGACAGCTTTCCTGCTTATACAAATAATACAATTCATGGGGCACCTGGGTGGCTCAGTCAGTTGAGCATCTGACTTCAGCCTAGGTCATGATCTCCCTGTTCCCAACCAAGTTCGAGCCCTGTGTTGGGCTCTATGCTGACAGCTCAGAGCCTGGAGCCTACTTCGGATTCTGTGTCTCCCTCTCTCTCTCTGCCCCTCCCCCACGCATGCCCCTCCCCTCTCAAAAACAAATAAACGTTAAAAAATTTTTTTAAATTCTGACACTGCAGAAAGGAATGGTGGGGGTGAAATCCCATCACTCAGCAATAATCAGTTAGTGTGTGTGTGTAACATTAACAGTACATACGCACACACACACATACACACAAGTGCTGGTGGCCTGATTTTGTTTTCATCATCACAACATATTGCGGACCTATAACACAAACACAGCATGGATCCTTCCAAGGCTTTGATACACAGAGTTCTCTTCATTGTGATACCAATTTACCTTCCTCCCAGTAGAGGGAGACAGTGCCCACTTCCTCCACTTTCAAATTCCTTCTAATCCTTCCCAAATGTATACGCAAAGAGTGAAATTGTTTGACTTCTATTTCTTAGTTTACTAAGGAGTAAGTATGATTACTTCTTCAGTTATGGGTTTTTTTCTTTTTATTCATTTACGAAAGGCTAGCACCGTTAGGTCAATACTTGGCAAATATTTTTGGCATTCTGTCAACTTTGAATTTATTCGTGGTGGGTTTTGTCATACAGAAGTTTGATGTTTTTATGCAGTCAAAGATGACAATGCATCTAGCCATCTTTTCCTTTATGACTTCTGTCTACGGGAAGGTCTGTGGACATGACTGGAGCATTATCAAAATGTTGCTGGAGCCGTGACAAAGCTACTGGGTAACCCAGGGAATTGGTGAAAGGAGTAAGACAAACTCGAGGGAGAGAAAGAGCCAACGGCATTTAGCAAGTAATTGGATGTGGAGAGAGAAAAAACTCAGAGATGACTCCAGTCTTGAGCCTCGGTATCACAAGGACACTAATGTCATGAGCACAGTGTGGCACAGAGCAGATGAAATGCAGAACCAGGGTTATGGAAGGTATCAGCGTTGGACAGAGAGTTGTAAGTGTGGCCTGCAACCTGGTGAGGTCTGCAGTGAGGCAATGGCCCAGGGAAAGAGAAGAGTGTCAGCAAAGGACAGATGGTTGGGACAGATAGAGGATGAGAAAACAGGAGGCCTGAGAAAGAGCAGTCAGATAAATGAGAGAGTGTTAGCAGAACAATGTTGCAGAAGGAAACTCTGACAGGCCTCTAGAATAATAGGACACTTGTGGAAGTATGCCACCGGAGCCATGAAAAGGGACTTATATTGGTAAACAAAGCATTCTCCCTGAGGCTAACCATCTACACCAGAGCTTTCTTTCTTTCGTTTGTTTATTTATTTTGAGAGAGAGAGAGAGAGAGAGAGAAAGCATGAGTCAAGGAGAGGCAGAGAGAGGGGGAGAGAATCCCAAGCAGGCTCCACACTGTAAACGCAGAGCCCGACGCAGGGCTCGAACCCACTAACTGTGAGATCATGATCTGAGCCGAAGTCAGATGCTTAACTGACTGAGCCACTCAGGCGCCCCTGAGTTTTATACAGCAAACTTACATCAGAGCTTTCACGTACGTTTGGGAAGTCCTTTTTTCTTTGCAACTTTTAAGAACTGTGGTAAAGTATATAGAACATAAATATACACCATTTTAAATGAGAAATTCAGTGGAATTAAGTACGCTCACACTGTGCAACTTATGAAGCCCATTTTGCACACATCTGGGGATTTTGCTTTTGTTTTTTTTTTGAAGATTTTATTTTTAAGTAATCTCTACACCCAACGTGGGGCTCGAACTTATAACAGTCACATGCTTTACCGACTGAGCAACTGAGCCAGCCAGAAGCCCCATTTTGCAGACATTTTGTATGGAAGGTCTTCTGCTACCCTCAATCATAAATCCTCCAGAAGACAACCAACAACACTTGCCTTAAAATTAATTCTAGCATGTGATGGGCATTGTTGTCCCAACCTTTGAAATGCACACATCACTAGAGAGGGTGACACAAATGCTGAGAGGAATTCCACAAAAATGATTCCTTTTCAATGAAATATATTTCATTAGTCTCCAAAATCGTTAAGCTAACAAAAGTACATTGTTTTCCTCCATTCATTCAATGCATTCAATAAATGTTTTTGAGTGCCTATCATGTGCCAGGCACTGTCCTACATGCTGAAGGAGACAGACAATAAACGCATGAAGAAATAAGTGAGCAAAGTAATTCCTGATTATAAACGCCATTCAGAAAATGGGGAAGTGTAATAAGGAGTGATTGAGGGTGTGTTGCTACCTCAGTTGGCACGTTTAGGGAAAGAGTCTTTGTGGAGGGGACCCGATGATGGAGATACAGCCAGAGGAAGAGGACCACCCTGTGGCCAAACAGAAAAGTCAAGCAATAGAGCAGAAGAAATCTCACAGACCTTGCAGGCCACCCTCAAGTGCCACAGGAGCCAGATGCTATAATCTTATTTTTCTTTTCCTCTTTTTCCCTCCCCTCCCCACTCTCCTTTCCTTTTTCTAATAAAATCATTGGTTGCTGTTTGGACCACGGACTTAGGAGTTTGAGTAAACCAGTTAACTGAGGCTTAAAGTTCATACTATGAAAACAAACAAGCAAAAAAAAAAAAAGTGTTTCCTTTTCATACCCAATTAAAAGCCAGTTGAATGTAATACTGAAAATGAACAGGAATGTGAACTTCTTCAGTTTACCTTTGCAAAATCGATCTCCTTTATAACACAGTGCTTGCTATCCGACGTCCTTTTAGCCAAGAATGCTTTCCCGAAGGCACCTTCCCCAATGGCCTTAATCACATCATATTTATCCATTGTCTCGAATGCACGGTGGCTCCTGAAATCAGAGCGATGAAATTTTATCACACACTGTTCATAAAGTCACAAAATTGATCACTCAACGTAAAAGAACTTATTTTGCTAAAATTTTCCTACCAACCTCACCGAGACAGTCAAATAACTTTCCTTGTGGCCACAGGAGACAACCAAAGTGAAACTGCTTTTTGGTAGAATCTCAGGTCAGACTCAGCTTTGATACAGTGTAGTGTTGTGATCTTCGGGAAGTCACTTAATCTCTGAAAACTTCACTTTCCCAATTCCTAAAATGGAAATAACAATTCCCATATGTGCAAGATTGTTCTGAGAATCAAAGATACACCACCTCGGGTCTTGGCATCTCTATAAAGCAGGAATGTCTTTAAGGCTCGCGCAGTTTTACAGTTCGGCCCTTCTCACCGGGGACGTGCTGCCCCCTAGGGGACATCTTGGGAATTTGTGGATGTTTTCTTGTGCTTGGCAGAGTTGGAGAAGCACTCTGGCATTTAGAAGTGGCTTGGGCCTCAGATACTAATGTCCTGCGATGCGAGGAACAGTCCTGAAGATAAAGGATTATCCTGCGGCCTTACAACCTTAGCAAATCCCCACACACATTCAGGTGCGTGGAAAAATCCGTTTATAATTACCTGCGGCTAGAACCAAATTCCATTTTACATGTAAATATAGATTTTTTTTGTTTTGCAGTTTTAACGAACACTGAATTTTCGAGGAATGCAACTGCGTGTAAATCAAGGCTTGACTGCACTTTTTGTTTAGAAAATTACCGAGAACCGTGCCCCGGTGGGGAAAATCACGCCCCCGCTGGCCGCGCTCCTCCTGGTAGCCGAAACCTAATAGCGGGCGGCAGTCACCGTCAGGTGCCTCCCTGCCCAGGTGCGGGCACTTGGCTACTTCACGACGTCTTCAAGTGTGGACTAACCAAGCATTTGCAGACTGAAATGCAGACTTTGTTGTAAACGGTTCCCTTGCGTTTGCTCTTTATACTGCAATTAGGGCATCATGCCCACTTTTAAAACTTGCGTGAGCAGGCAGGTTATGTTCTCGATAATTTGTGTCAGGGTAGGAAGGGGGACAACTGCGTGGGTGGCATGGGGCTGGGAACCAGCTCCGCTGCCAGGGGAGGCCTGAGACACCCGAGGATCGGGTTTTGAGGAAGGTGGCTGGGGAATCGGAACTCGAGGGCACCAGCCCCGTACCTGAGAGACGGCGACCCACCGCCCAGACAGCACCAGTGGGTGGAAGCCCCCAGCTCTCGGGACAAGCCTTCTCCCTTAGAAGCACCCCGGGAGGCGGCCGCCGGGTGGGCGGCCGAGCTTGCGCCGAGTTTGCGCGCTGGCCGGAGCGCGGCGTGTCGCCCGTTGCCACGGAGACTGACGCGGGCCCAGGACTTCGGATGGCTCCCCTGCAGACCCTATCTACCCCGCAGGGGCTCGTCCCTTTCCCTGCGGCTCCCGGAGCTCCGGGGACAGCTCGGGATTAGGATCCGGGGCGTCCCGCCCGCAGCATACCTGTTCAGCCGATTCCGCAGGTTGGGAAGCGTCCCGGGGGAATCTGGGTCCCCGGACCGCCGCGCTTCCGGACCGCCGGGGCGGAGCCGCCCGGGAAAACGCAGGCGGGGCTCCGGGAGCAAGCTGCGAGAGGAGGGGTCTACGCAGTCCACCCAGAAGTTGGGTCCAGGGCCAGGGAGTTTGGAGTTACTTTGTCGTAGGTCGGGACTCCAGTGCCTATCCCAGCACACAAGCACACCGCGCCTCTTTCTTGCGTACCAGATGGTTTGCGGTTTTTGATATTTATCTCTGTTTGCAACAACCCAGCAAGGTTGTGGTCTCCCAGTTTTAAGAATCAGCTAAATTGAGACAAGGAGAGTTTTTTGTGCAAGGTCTCAAATACCGTCAAGAGATGGAGACTGTTTTGTCTACAGCTGGTGGCCTCCATGGGGGTTCTTTTTTTTTTTTTTAAGTTTTTTTTTTTTCAACGTTTATTTATTTTTGGGACAGAGAGAGAGAGAGCATGAACGGGCGAGGGGCAGAGAGAGAGGGAGACACAGAATCGGAAACAGGCTCCAGGCTCTGAGCCATCAGCCCAGAGCCTGACGCGGGGCTCGAACTCACGGACTGCGAGATCGTGACCTGGCTGAAGTCGGACGCCCAACCGACTGCGCCACCCAGGCGCCCCCTCCATGGGGGTTCTTTTACAAAACTGGATGCCGCCCTGAGGCCTGCAAACAGGCCCCCTCCTCCTCCTCCCCATTCCCCACTCCCAATTGCACACCAAGCTGCTGTCTAAAACGTTTCATTACATGTCTAAGTAGTTGAAAAGGATGTAATTTCCAGCAATTATAAATATTGACACAAGTAAGACATATCCAAAGGAATCTAAAAACAGCAATTTGAAACCAACAATCATTTTTTTTAAGTAAGCTTCTTTTGAGAATCACAAAGTGTACATCATTTCTTTCTCTCCTTAAACTCATATCCCCATAGGTAATGTTTTCCTGCTTCAAAGTTATATTGATCACCTTATCATATAAATGGAAATTTACCTTTCCTGACCATAGGCTTTTATTTTTTATTGAATTATTAACATTACTAGTAGTAGATAACTGGTAAAAATAAAATGAATCACACTGATAAATAATCATTAAACATTACATTTGTTATGGAAATTCATCTCTTAAAGATGTCAATGGATTTTTCTCTTCCTCCCAATTAGTATCCACAGATGAGTGCTAACTTTTTGCTAGAATCGACAAGGTTCAACAATGATTCTCTTGCTTTTCTTTCATCCCTCCCTTCCTTCCTTTTTTCTTTCCCTCCGTCCTTTTTTCTTTCTTCTTTCCTTCCTTCCTTCCTCCCAGCTGTAAGTATTAAGAAATCTCATTCATTTAAATAATAGGAAGTTTTGTTAAAAGTGTACCTCAAAAGCAAAACTCTGTTGGGGCACCTGGGTGGCTCAGTCGGTTAGTGTCCAGACTTTGGCTCAGGTCATGATCTCATAGTTAATGAGTTCAGGCCCCACACAGGGATGATTGCTATCAGCACAGAGCCCACTTCAGATCCTCTGTCCCTCTCTCTCTTTGCCCCTCCCCTGCTCTCTCCCAAAAATAAAAAAATTTTTTTATTTTATTTTATTTTATTTTATTTTATTTTATTTTATTTTATTTTATTTTTTCAACGTTTTTTATTTATTTTTGGGACAGAGAGAGACAGAGCATGAACGGGGGAGAGGCAGAGAGAGAGGGAGACACAGAATCGGAAACAGGCTCCAGGCTCCGAGCCATTAGCCCAGAGCCTGATGCGGGGCTTGAACTCACGGACCGTGAGATCGTGACCTGGCTGAAGTCGGATGCTTAACCGACTGCGCCACCCAGGCACCCCTAAAAAATTTTTTTTTAAATAATAAAAGCAAACTCTGCAAACCATCTGACTTTTGAAAGGATTTGTCATCTAATCAAGACTCAGTCTCTCAATAACTATACATAATTCCAAGTTCCCTTTGTTTGGTGGTTTGGAAATATTTACACCCTGGGGCAATGCTAAAATTTGACATGACTAAGAGGTACCAAATACTGTTATTTATGGAAGCTGAGTATCCGGAACTATCCTTAAAGTGACCCCCGCCTACCTTAATTCTTGAAAAGTCTTCAAGAGAGCGGCTAAAAAGGAGCTAACCTAAGTAACTCTGGGAAATGGTGTTTTAACTGGAACTCTAAGGTTAAAAGCACTAGGAACAACACATAAATGCTATACTCTAGTTGGGAAATTTGCTTCTCACGGGAGCATGGGCTAATTATTTGGAAACTGTTTACATCTGTATCCTGGGGTTGAGCAGTTAAGTGGATAGTGGATGGTTCGGGCCAGGTTTCTCACTATCAGACAGAGAAGCTACAGAAGAGCGAGGGGAAAGGCCAGGGTGAACCTTTGGTACTAAATCAGAAGCAAGGACATCAGTATGAACTCACCCTTAGCTTAATATACATACAGATGGAGAGATACAGAACGACTATAGTTGTGTGCATGTGCATAGGACAGTAAACACAGATGGATTTCCTAGCTCTGTCTGCTGAGAGGGCCTAGGAGCAGTGACACTTCTGTAGCAACAAGCACACCCAGCACCCCGATCCTGGTTTTGAAACCATGACAGGAACCAAGGTTCCTCGGAGACATGGCTGATTCTGAAGCTGGGACAGAGACGCTTCAAGATGAGCCTAGACCGTCTTCTTGTAGTACCAGAAAGTACCAGGAAGTGTTCCCAAAACACAAAAGAATGAGGGCATGTCAAAGGGACATAGAGGTAACCTGAAAAACTCCCAATGGCCAAAGCTGGAACAGTTTAAGCAAAAATACAAATGACTTAGCTCTGGATGACAGCCCCCTTCAGGAGGTACAGCTTAATTTCTCAGCACCTGAGTATGGGCTGGACTTGGTGACTCACTTGGAATGAACAGGACCCAGAAATCGAAAACCAGTAACCTTACAGTTTAACCTTGTAGCAGACATCACCTTCATCAAGCAATCAAAGCTAACAGCAGCAGTAACAAATCAGTTGACTAGATGTCTAAGGGTAAATAAAATGTGTGGGGTGAAGGGCTATACCATGGTTTTTGTTCCTGAAAATTAAAAAAAAAAAATGGTTTACATCTACAAGATGCATGTATTCCACATTTTCAGGAGATGCTCAGTAACCATCCTGCTGTAGATTCAACTGTTTTCCCATTCTTCACTGGAGCACTGCTCCCCATACTGCCTCGGGCTTCTGCCGTTTGCACACTCGCTCGGGGAGATCCCCTAGGAGAAGCCTCTTTCTTCTATAGTAAAATATCTCACCTCACAACAGCATCCCAGTATGGAATGACAATGGAATGACGGGACCCCAGCACGTGTGTGTCATGCCCCACACATACTGGCATCCCATTATTTCCACGGCACACTCTAGTGTCCAATACGTCCCGCCTCTGGCCTGTTTCTTTCTCCTGCCCAGGACTGCCAACAGCAGACAAGATCTGTAGCCCCTTCACCCCGTCCCACAGCTGATCCGCTGACCTGGGTGCCATGAGGGGCCGTATTTAAGGATGGCGGACTGTTGGTGAAGATCACTGAAGATCATGGATCACTACCCAGAAATAAGTCTTACTGGAAAACTGGACGACATCATTATGGTCTAATTAAATTTATTTTGATCCTCAAACCTTTAGGAAATGTAAAAAGAGTTGTGCAGCAATTAAACACAAATCATAACAATCGCAGAAATAACATTATGGGCCGTTGCCATGGTCTATGTTCAGCGTCCCTATGAGGAAGGCATTATTATCCTCGTTTTAGAGTTGTGGACACTGGGGCTCCAAGAGGTTAAATAATCTCCCACAATCACACAAAACGTAAGCAGCAGCATCCCATTTCTGTTCTGACTGCAAGCCTGAAGCTCAGAGCCATTCTTCCACGCCTTCTCTTTGAGTTCAAAAACTCGAGAGTTACAGATATTTTAAACCTTGTGACACTGATCAGGAACAGTTTTAAATATTCAGTTTCCCCCTCTTCATTCTGTGTCCAAAGAAAAATACACATCCTGTGAGCTGATACCATCCAAACATTAATTCCTCACTTTAAACAGCTACGCGATATTAACGACAGAGCACTTCTTGGGCGTTACCCATCAGACACTCCTGGCCAGCCAGCTCGCAGCTTCAGTTCTGACACCCAGTCAGGGCTATCGTCGTCCTCCTCAAAATCCCTGTGAAGAAACAATTTGGATACTAAGCCTCCATATTAGGGGCACAGCAAGTATTTTTTTTGATGGCTCAAAACAGAACGCCACCATCACAATATTTACGTTTTTGGAAAACGAGCTCCATGAGGCAACCAAACGGAGGGAAAACATTGTTATCCCTTCCATAGGATTGCTTCTTTCATGTTTCTACAACATTTGCAAATAAAATCCAACATATTAAAAAATAGTAAGTCCAAGCTAAACGATCATAAAATACCGCTCAGTCAGGAATTCTGTAATAATACTGTAAAACACATTACCCATCCCAGACAAAAGATCAAGATATAAATATTCATTTGTGATGTCAAGTAATATAACCAGTTCCTGCTAAACCTGAAATTAAGGTATAATTGACATCATGCGCACCGACTAACACCATCTAGGTATATCCCAACATACGTGTCCTCTGCATCCAATCTAGGCTCCAGTCTCTCTGGGTCCAAAGTGACAGAATCGTGGCCTCCATCCACACTGTCTGATGCTTCTGTTTCTTCAGAGAGGGGGCCCTTCAAGAACTCTTCTGAGCCTTCAAGAGGAATATTAAGAGAAATTATGCCAATTTTAACAGCATTTACTTATTTAGTGAACATAGGACTAAAATCCTCCAGAAGACAGCTGGCTAACTGAGGACAATGCCAGGCCCTATATTTCTTCGGTAGCGCCTCCCCACATTACACAGCGTGATTTCTGGCATAAAACAGGCCCATGAAGCATCAGTATCGCTATTAAATTTACAAGCAGTACTTTCTTCAAAAGAAGAATGCAGAAAAGTACACTTAAAACCTCCAAATATAAGAACCTATATTAAAGTTACCTTTGGATGGTTGTATTACAGTTGTTTTTCCTTTAAGCTCCCCACCCCCAACTTTTTCCAGTGGTGGAGAAGAACATTAGGGAATGGCAACCACAAGCGTCCCTTCAAGAGATTTTCCAGAAGGCAATCGCTTTACTTTTTGCTCACGCAACAATAACCTAACACAACAATGTGGGCTAAATCTTTATAAAACCCTTCAAAACAGAGCTACGGCAGAGTTTCTGAACAGTGACTTTCCTGAAACGACAAAACCTTGATCACTGGACCAAAAACAAACTCCAGGACCTACAATTGCTAAAACAAAATTCACAACCGTTAGCCTTCCTGAACACTCCGTCCCGTGTATCCACCTGCGCCCAGGGTTCCTGTGACACAGCGGGGCGGTTCTATCAGGACACATCTCCACAATTCACCTACACTCCTCTAAACCTCTGACGTGAGGGCCACGTTCCCCCCATACTCTTTCAGGGAAGGAACTGTGTTTTATTCTTTCTTCTTCTTTTTTTTTTTAACTTTTAACCTAGCATAAGTTAGGCACTCAATAAACACTGACCAAATAAACAAATACAACTAAATCTGTTACAATAAACACAGTTGAGACTTGCCACAGCATTACATGCTTTACTTGGCATAATTTGTCTTAGATCTTAACCTAGCAACGTGGCTTAATAATTGAATGATCAAACTTATACACACATGTACACACATGTAGACACCCTTAATGCACTGCTTCGGCCTGGATTCCTAAAGAGAGTATTACAAAAGGTGATTTAGTGCAGTTTTAGTGAAAATGTCTGTAGAAACAATAAGAAAATCAAATCCTAATGATTTCTCTTTCTTGAGCTCTATTCAATATGGCAGAATTCAAGCACAGAGCAAAAGAAATCTTGAAGTTCCTCCAAGTTTACTATGATGGAGTCTGAACTAAAGTCATTAAAGCAGTGGTGTACTCTGCATGGTAAAAACAGACTACCCTCCAAAGTAGTCCCACCCTTGTTAAAACCAACAAACAAGTAAACAATAAAAAGTAATCAAGGGGCGCCTAGGTGGCTTAGTCCAAGTTTAAGCATCCGACTTCGGCTCAGATCATGATCTCATGGTTTGTGGGCTGGAGCCCTGCACTGGGCTCTGTGCTATGTGAGGGAGCTTGCTTCAGATTCTCTGCCCCCCTCTCTCTTTGCCCTTCCCTGCTATCACACACTCTCTCTCTCTCTCAAAAACAAACATTTAAAAAATAAATAAAAAACAAATAAAAGTAATGAAGCTCCATGGGAAATCTTAATTATAGCTCAAGACTGGCTAAAAAAAAACTCAAGAAAACCTAAAAAATACAATGTTCTGAATCATTTCATAACTTTAAAATCAGTTATAACTTCTGGGGCACCTGGGTGGCTGAGCCGGTTAAGCGTCTGCCTTGGGCTCAGGTCATGAACTCCTGGTTCACAGGTTGGAGCCCCAAGTTGGGCTCTGTGCTGACAGCTCAGAGCCTGGAGCCTGCTTTGGATTCTGTGTCTCCCTCTCTCTCTGTTCCTCCCCCACTCACACTCTGTCTCTCTCTCTCTCTGTCTCAAAAATAAAGATTAAAAAAAATTTTTTTTAATAAAATCATTTACAACTTTAAAATCAAAGTTTCTGGGAGGGACAAATGGGGAATTATTTAATGGGTACGTAATTTCAGATTTGGAAGATGGGAAAAATTCTAGAGATGGATGGTGGTGATGGCTGCACAACATATATGTATTTAATGCCCCTGAACTGCATACCTAAAAATGGCTTACATGGTAAATTTTAGTTTATGCATATTTTACCACACTTTAAAAAAAAAAAATCAAAGTGTTTCCATGGTTACATAATAGACTTGAGTCACCTGGTCTATATATTGTGTATGTTTGAAACGCCAGGCTGAGATCAGCATTCTTGAGGATGTTCATCAAAGTTTCTGGAGTCTCTTTGAGCCACTGCTTACGGGTGCTATTTTCACTGTACTTTATTACAGAACCACCTAGTTGTGAAAAGGTAACTGTTAGTGCCACGTAAAAAAAAGATGGTCAGCATATATCTTCCAGACCATATTTTAAGCTAATTATATTTTACTCTCTACTAAAATCTATTTCACTTGTCTCCATGAGCACTGCTCTCAGGCATGACACCTAAGATCTTTTACAGGGTGATAATAAAAACAACAAGAACGGCGTCTAGCCCATTAAACAACCATTAGAAAATGTTCTCTAATAACACTGTTCGATCAGCCTACTGACCTCTATCTTCCCCGGCCCCTAAACTGGAGGCGAGGATGGCTGCATTTTCCAAAGCCGTGAGAGCTGTGTTGGGTACATTTTTCTCCCACTGTCGCCTGAGAGGACTTGGTGAACTGGCTTTCTTCGGATGGACTGATTTATCTGATTTCAAAATGTTAAAAAGGACCGCTAAGCATATTGTTTATTCATCCAAATGCACACATATACTTGAACAACTATACGGACGTCTTTCTTTTCTCTTTAAACTCACCTCCACTCACAACAATGTTCTTCTAAGTAATAAAGGAAATGGAAAAAAAAAAACAAACTCCAAATGAAAAGGTAAAGCTAATAATTAAAGTGAATTTTTAAAAATACTTATATATTACAGGGGTGCCTGGGTGGCTCGGTCGGTTAAGCGCCCGACTTCGGCTCAGGTCATGATCTCACGGTCCGTGGGTTCGAGCCCTGCGTCGGGCTCTGTGCTGATGGCTCAGAGCCTGGAGCCTGTTTCAGATTCTGTGTCTCCCTCTCTCTCTGCCCCTCCCCTGTTCATGCTCTGTCTCTCTCTGTCTCAAAAATAAATAAATGTTAAAAAAAAAATAAAAAAAAAATTTATATATTATACAATGTACAAAGAATGAAGCCCTGAGAGGTTGTATATTTCTGGACATGGTTCCTATGGTAGATAGTGCAACAAATACTGTTTTTTCTAAAGGCTCTTACTGATCAACACTATTCTCTTTTTTTGTGAGTAATAAAATATTCCTGTACCATGAAATAAATCACTAGATAAGCAAACAAAAATCTGCCAGCCCACTTGCTCACAATACCTACAACCAAGTAAGGTGAAAATTAGTATTCCTTCCATATTCCCCAGTTCCTCACTTACACAGTGACTCAAATTTGAATAACTTACCTTTCTCTTCATTTACTCTCCTCAGTGCACTTTCGGTTGAATTTTTATGAATGCTTTCTAAATCAGTGTCGCTGTACTTTCTACCTTGTTCTTCCCCTTGCTTGAAAAGAGATTAAAAATAAAGATGAAGCAATGCTTGAATTGCTATAAACAAGGTAAAGTGTGCAAAGTCAGCTACCTAAATTTTAAATAAAGATTAATGAATTAAAAAAACATTAATAACTATAGAACCCCATATATAACTGCATGTAGAAGCCATATACATCATACATATGTAAGTTAAAAAGCACAGACATACCTATTTATGTATATTAAAGTCATACACATTACTAATCATTAATATTGATCGTTGCAACTATGAAGAGGATATATAAAAATGACAGACCTTCACAGAAGCAATGAGGAATGAAAATTTTCAATACGGTTTGCTGTATTGGGCTTTTCATGCTGGAATATCAAAGTGAGATCTTTTATAAAGTTGCTATATATAGTCAAAATGTTCCCACTTTTCGGGGTGCCTGGGTGGCTCAGTCGGTTGAGCGGCCGACTTCGGCTCAGGTCATGATCTCGCGGTCCGTCGAGCCCTGCGTCGGTGACAGCTCAGAGCCTGGAGCCTGTTTCGGATTCTGTGTCTCCCTCTCTCTGACCCTCCCCCGTTCATGCTCTGTCTCTCTCTGTCTCAACAATAAATAAACGTTAAAAAAAATAATAATAAAAAAAATAAAATGTTCCCACTTTTCAGTATTTTTCCAAATCATCTAAGCTTCTGATTTCATGAAGTATAGCAACACACTGTCTAGATGCCACTAAATCTGCATATATTTGAGAAGGAATACATATCCTGTGCCTCAACAGTTTCCAGCGTATAGGTTCTCAATGATTTGTTGAATAAATAAACAGTAGGCTGTAGCTGGCACACCGTGCCTTATTTCTTTTTTTTTTTTTTTTTTTTTTAAATTTTTTTTTTCAACATTTATTTATTTTTGGGACAGAGAGAGACAGAGCATGAATGGGGGAGGGGCAGAGAGAGAGGGAGACACAGAATCGGAAACAGGCTCCAGGCTCTGAGCCATCAGCCCAGAGCCCGACGCGGGGCTCGAACTCACGGACCGCGAGATCGTGACCTGGCTGAAGTCGGACGCTTAACCGACTGCGCCACCCAGGCGCCCCCCGTGCCTTATTTCTATACAGTGGTTCTCAAACTTCTCTCCCCATATGGTGAAGGACCCACAATAGACAAAGAAGTCAGAATCTCGGCTGGGTAGTGGTGATGAGCAGTTTTAAAAGCCTTGAGAGGGGGACGCCTGGGTGGCTCAGTCAATTAAGCATGGGACTCTTGGTTTTGGCTCAGGTGGTTAACTGAGTTCGAGCCCCACATTGGGCTCTGTGCTGCCAGCGTGGAGCCTGCTTGAGATTCTCTCTCTAGCTCACTCTGCCCCTCCCCCCCTCAATAAATAAATAAACTTAATAAAATATTTAAAAACAAAGCCTTGAGGGGATTCCGATGTTCCATTCCCATTAACAGTCACTGCTCCACAGACAGCAGCCTCCAACACCATTCATGGCTCCACACCACTCAGCTCTGCCCTCCTGCCATCATATCTTGCCAGCTTACTTTCTGGCTCTTTCTTCAATCTGCGTACATTTTGCCCCCTTTCCATCTTGAGAGAACACATGGATATGTCCACTATAGGTAGGTATTAACATGACAGTGGTGGGGGTGCCTTGGTGACTCAGTTAATTAAGCGTCTGACTTTGGCTCAGGTCATGATTTCACAGTTTGTGGGTTCGAGCCCCGCATTGGGCTCTACACCAATGTTTGGGATTCTCTCTCTCCCTCTCTCTCTGCCCCTCCCCAACTTGTGCGTGCGCTCTCTCTCTCTCTCTCTCTCAAAATAAATAAACTCAAAAAAAAATGAAACAAAACAAAATAAAATAAAACAAAAAACAAAACAAAATAAAATAAAATAGACAGTGGTGGTCACCTGTAACAAGAGGAGTCAGGATTGTCTGCAAGGGGCCCAGAGGAAACTTTTTAGGGGGCTGGGATTTCTAGATCTTGATTGTGGTGGTGGTTATAGGACTGTATAAAATTTCCAAATTCATCAAACTCTATACTAATGGGTAAATTTTATTGTCTATAAATCATGCCTCAATCAAGCTGGGGAAAAAAAATAGATATGCCCACACAAATTAAAAAACAAAGTACAGGGGCAGGATCTATTCCATTTGGCCACATAATGGTGGGATGCTGTTATTTATTTACAGCCAAATCTCCATTCCAAAAATTTACAAGTTTAATTACTAGTACATTCCACAAATAGAAAATTTTGCTGTTAGCGCTAATTTTTTTTCTTTTTGGAATTAAAAGGTTGATTAAAATGTTGAAGACAGAAAAAAATCATCAGTGTGACCCAAGTTACTGAGTTGGGCATGGTAACACTAGGAAGCGGACCCACTGTTCCTATTCAGGACTTGACTGCAGTTTTAGTATCAAAGAACTCCCAGCCACCCAGGGCAAAACAAGACAAACAGAACCCTGAATGTCAGGCTGCAAAGTGTCAGCTTGCTTTCTCAGATAATGGGGAGGCACTAAAAGTTCCTGAACAGAAAAATGTCAAGATCAAAACAGAGATGTATTATTTAGCCATAAAAAGGAAAATATTCTGATACAGGCTATAACACGGATGAACTTTAAAAACACTATGCTAAGCAAAAGAAGCCAGACACAAAGGACAAATATTGTATGATTCCGCTCCTAGGAAGTATCTAGACCAGCCACATTTATAGAGACAGAAAGTAGAATGGAGGTCACTAGGAGCTGGGGTGGCTGTGCAGGGCAGGGAGGAATGGGGAGTTATTGTAGTGAGCAGAGTTTCTGTAATGGGTGATGAAAAGGTCCTGGAAACAGAGTGTGCTGCTGGTTGTACAACATTGTGATTGTAATTGATGCTGCTGAATCGCATGCTTAAAAATGGCTAGAATGGTAAAATCCTATGTCATACATGTTTTGCCACAATGAAAAACAAACCACAGCCAGACTAAAACAAAATTTTCATGATGGAAAGCAGAACAAAGTTCTCTCACATCTATATTGAAACCACTTGTCATCAAGAATTCAAATAAAAAAACGGGTTTGGGGCAGAAGAAAGGAAGGAAGGAAGGAAGGAAGGAAGGAAGGAAGGAAGG
>NW_024412428.1:18859261-18861383 GCF_014898765.1 Herpailurus yagouaroundi | reverse complement strand
AGGAAGGAAGGAAGGAAGGAAGGAAGGAAGGAAGGAAGGAAGGAGAAACAAAGAAAAGAGAAAAAGCAAAGTAAATGAACCAGTGATTGATGTCCTAAAGTGGCTCAGCTGGCAATGCAGGACAACAGCCACCAATTACTTCACGTGCCAAAGGATGAAAAACTACCGGCCAGGACGGACCAGGTCCCAGTCTTATAAACATCTCATGGCACTGGATGGTACCCAGTAGACAGGTGTTTCACAAACGTAATTTTAAAGCACTTACCATTGTGGTTGCCTCATTTTCCAAAGCTATCCTGATTCTGCTGGAGTCTGCTAAAAAAGAAAAGAGAAGGTAGGAAGAGAAAGCATGTACAGGCTCACATTCTTAAGTTCCTAATGTGATTTGCACAAAGCTTGAAAGACAAGTGAAGATAAATGAAGTTTTTAAAGTCAAAGGACCAAAGCATTAGCCTGAATAGGGATATCAAGATTTAGTCACCTAGTAATTAGAAAAGAGGCTATTTCTGCTGTTTTACTCCTAATGTTAACATCTTAAAGGTAAGACATCAGTACGCACTTATGCCAGCCCATATAGGCACTAAGAGGTAAAACACTCTGCATACCTGGAAGGTCATTATCATCTTCAGCTCAGGCTAGCTATGTAGTCTGTGCTCTCCCTGCTATCATAGCAGCTGGAATAGGTATCCCTCATAAGAAATGAGCTGTTTCCTTACCTACAATAGCCAAGCTATGTAAAGAGCCCCCAAGTGTCCATCAATTGATGAATGGATAAAGAAGATTTGGCATACATATACAATGGAATATTACTCAGCCATCAAAAAGAATGAAATCTTGCCATTTGCAATGGCACGGATGGAGCTAGAGAGTATTATGCTAAGCTAAATAAGTCAGTCAGACAGAGACAAATACCATATGATTACATTCATAGGTAGAATTTAGGAAACAAAACAGATGAACATATGGGAAAGGAAAAGAAAAAGAGAGAGAGGCAAACCATAAGAGACTCTTAACTGGAACACTTTGGTGGCTCAGTGGGTTAAGCGTCTGACTGTTGATTTCAGCTCAGCTCATGATCTCGCAGTTAGTGAGTACAAGCCCCACATCGGGCTCTGTGCTGACAGTGAGGAGCATCTGACTTCAGCTCAGGTCATGGTCTGTGGTTCGTGGGTTCGAGCCCCGCTCGGTCTCTGTGCTGACAGCTCAGAGCCTGGAGCCAGCTTCAGATTCTGTGTCTCCCTCTCTCTCTGCCCCTCCCCTGCTCATGCTCGCTCTCTCTCTCTCTCAAAAATAAACATTAAAAAATTTTTTAACAAAAAAAAATTCTTTTTAAAAAGAGAGAGACTCTTAACTATAGAGAACAGAGGGTTGATGGAGGGAGGTGGGTGGGGGATGGGCAAAAGAGGTGATGGGTATTAAGGCAGGCACTTGTTGTGATGAGCACTGGGTGCTGTATGTAAGTGATGAATCACTAAATTCTACTCCTGAAACAAATATTACACTGTATGTTAACTAACTAGAATTTAAATTAAAATTTGGAGAAAAATAAATTGAGCTGCTTATTCCGTCACAAGGCACTAGCAGCCATCAGGGAGAACTCTGGCACCAGATCCCTTCGGTAAGAGTGGCTGATTTTCCCTGGCAGAGCCCTGCCATCCATGTTCCTCATTCATTCAACATTTTAAAACATTGCTATTGAGCATCTGTGATGACAGGTGCCGAGGATACGACAGTGAGTAAATCAGACCCAGTCCCCACCCTCACATAGCGTTCACTGTTCTGGTGCCACTGACCCTTGATCGGGTGGAGATGCCACCAGACACACGGTCTGACATGGTAGCACTTCTCCACTGCTTTATTCCTCTTTTTAGAAATTGTAAAACTAGGGGTGCTTGGGTGGCTCAGTCGGTTGAGCGTCCAGCTCTTGATTTTGGCTCAGGTCGTGATCTCAAGGTTCATGAGTACGAGCCCCACGTCGGCCTCCCTGATGGCAGTGCAGAGCCTGCTTGGGATTCTCTGTCTCCCTGTCTCTCTGCCCCTCCCCTGCTCACTCTCTCTCTCAAGGTAAGTAAACTGAAAGAAAGAAAGAAAGAAAGAAAGAAAGAAAGAAAGAAAGAAAGAA